>NC_034591.1:103440319-103444794 GCF_900095145.1 Mus pahari | reverse complement strand
TTTTTTTTTTTTAAGTAAGTGTATATTCTTATACAGTTGTATGAAATACAAAGTTTCCCTGGATGTGATAGTGCAAGCCTATAGCCTGAATGTTCACTCAGAAGGCTAAGGCAGTGGGAGCTGCAGTTTGAAGCCGTATTGGCCTACATAGTGAGAGCCAATCTCAGAAAATAAAACAGGAGGAGCTTGTATACCTTTTGCCAAGACTTCCCAGAAGAAAGTTTTTTTTGTTGTTGTTTTTGGTTTTTGGTTTTTCGAGACAGGGTTTTTCTGCATAGTCCTGGCTGTCCTGGAACTCACTCTGTAGACCAGGCTGGCCTCGAACTCAGAAATCCGCCTGCCTCTGCCTCTCGAGTGCTGGGACCAGAAGAAAGTCTTAAGATGTGTAGAATCAATACTCACCTGGGAAAATGAAATGGACACAACCTAACGGTCCCACTTACCCCATTAACCGTCACCAGCTTTGCACAAACTCGCATGCCATACATACAGCTCTGCATTTTATCATATCTGCAGCCACTGGCAAGACATTCTGCTAACTCCTGGTAAGTGCTGACCCTCTCTGTCGCCCTGATCACTCCGGCCCCACTCGCTCGTTCCAGCCATATTTATTTCATATATGTGGGTAAACTGTCACTGTCTTCAGACACAGCAGACGACCGCATTGGACGCCCATTACAGATGGTTGTGAGCCACCATGTGGTTGCTGGGAATTGAACTCAGGACCTCTGGAAGAGCAGTCAGTGTTTTTTTTTTTTTTTTGGTTTTTCGAGACAGGGTTTCTCTGTATAGCCCTGGCTGTCCTGGAACTCACTTTGTAGAGTGCCTTTAAACCCAGCAATCGGGAGGCAGAGGCAGGCGGATTTCTGAGTTCCAGGCCAACCTGTTCTACAAAGTGAGTTCCAGGACAGCTAAGGCTATACAGAGAAACCCTGTCTCCCAAGACCTTGAGGGCACTGAACATAAGTGGTGCACAGACATACATGCAGGCAAAACAACAGGTATATTTAGACAAAGACAAACAAAACAATAATTTAGAAGTTCATTTTTTTATATGTATGGGTGTTTTGCTAGCATGTGTATGTACCATGTGTCTTCTCAGGGCTCTTGGAGGCCAGAGAGGTACTGTATTGCCTAGAGATGGAGTTATTTGCAGACCTGAACCATAATTTCCAAATAGCCAGGTCTCCATACTGAGTTACAGTTGTGAGCTGCTTGGTGTAGGTGCTAGGAATTGAACCCAGGTCCTCTGAAAGAACAGAAAGTGCTCTAAACCACTGAGCCATCAATTTAGTCTTAGATTTGTTTTTCTTTTGTGTGTATGTGTTTTTCCAAGGTCAGACAACATATAAAATCCCTTGGAGCTGGAGTTACAGGTGTTTGTAACCTGTCCAAGAGAGAACTGAGATCCGAACTCACAAATACTCTTCTAAACTGCTGGACCATCTGTCTATCCTGGCATAATTCTGAGCAGGATTTGAACCTAGGGGAACAGGAGAGACCTTAGCTGCGGGGACTCCATTCGCTTATGTTAGTACCACATCATAGGAGACAATATGCAATATTTCTTCTGAGTACTCCTTCTGACTATCCTGGGTGGTTTTCACCCCTGAGGCCCCTTCTAGGAAGGGAAACTTACCCTGCCTTTTCAATGATGATGTAACCACAGGCTTTTTCAGGCCACTCTTCCTTAGATTGCTGTTTATTGCATCTTGCGGCATCAGTGAGCTATTCACTTGTGCACCTAGATGACAAATAGGTTCCAATAGTTAAGACATGCCTCAGGAATGAGATGGAACTCAGCCTAACATGCACTGAGCCCTGAGTGAGCCCTGTGCCCCATAAACTGAGAGCAATGGCAAAAGCCTGTAGTGCCAGCAGGAAGTGGAGGTGGAATACGTTCAAGGTCATCCTCTACTGCAAAGTGAGCCTCAGGCCTGGGGTGAGATCCTGTCTCAGAGACAAAACAACGCACAACACAACGCCATGTCTACAGCCAGGCATGTATGTGATCTAGCAGATGGGAGGTAGAGACAGGATAGGAGTTAAAGGTAAACTTACCTACATACAAGACAAAGGAACTCTGTTGTTACATTTTAATTTATTTTTGAAGATTTGTTTTTATACTATGCTCCTTATTGTTTTTGCCTTCATGTATATCTGTGAGGGTACCAGACCCCTGGAACTGGCATTACAGACAGTTGTGAGCTGTCATGACTGTCATGTGGGTGCTGGGAATTGAACTCAACAGTGTCTTTTGGGAGAGCATCCAGTGCCATGTCTCCTGACATTTTTATTTTGTATGTATGTGGGTGTGCCAGAGGGCACACATAGGGGTCAGAAGACAATTTGTGGGAGTTAGTTCTTTCTTTCTACCATGGGGGTCCCAGGGATAAAGTCCCCAATTACTCAGATCATCAAACTTGATAGCAAGTCTTTACCCACTGAGTTATCTCTCCAGCCCAGACAAAAAGTCTTAAAAGAAGTCTGCAAAACTGGGGCTAGAGCAATGGCTCATCAGTTAAGAACACTGGCTCCTCTGCAGAGGAGCCAGGCTCAGTTTCCCAGCACCCACATGATAGCTCACACCTCCTGCCACTCCAGTTCTGGGGGATTCATACTCCCTAGGAACACACATGGTGCACAAACATACATGAACATATATCATACATACATGCATGTACATCATAGGCAAGACAAGCATAAAATAATCATTTTTAATTCTGTAAAATGATAAAAGTTGACTGATAGGAATTTCTACAGTACCTAAAACATAAACAGTCTTTCGTAACATTCAGGATGGCTTTACAGTTTCTAGAACGAACCAGTATCAACCATTAAACAAAATTTTAACTTTTTCTACTGTTTATAAGAGATTGGGACAGAAAACAGAAGAGGAAGAAAGGAATCCACCTGCAGTTTTCACCTGTCTGATAAGCAACATGCTTTCTGGTGAGCTCTTTTCCAGTTTCGTCTCTGAGTAATTTTACAGTATTTATTTGTTTGATTGCTTTGTTTTTGCTTTTCACACTGGGTAGCCCAAGACAGCCCCCACCTGGGATGGAGCTAAGGATGATTTTAGATGCTGATCCTCCAGACTCCACCTCCCAGAGTCCAGTTTGCTTGCAGACAACACTACAGCTCATTTACTCTTCGCTTGGTGTATCTGTATGTGTGAGGTGGTGGTGGCGTGAACACATTTTGAGACTGTGGCAGCCAGAACAGGATGTTGGATATCTTCTTGTATTGTGCTCTACCGTGCTCCCATGCGATACGATTCCTCACTGGACCTGAAGTTCTCCACTAGCCATAATGATCTGTTTGGTGCTGGAGATTTTGTACGTGCTAAGCACCTACTTTACCAATGAACTATGTCCCCAATACAGGATGGGCTTTTGTTATTTTGGGTTTTTTGTTTTGTTTTGTTTTTTTGCAACAGGGTTTCTCTGTATAGCCCTAGCTGTCCTGGAACTTACTCTGTGCACCAGGTTGGCGTTGAACTCACAAGAGATCTGTCTGCCTCTGTCTCCAGAGTGCTGGGATTAAAGGCCTGTGCTACCGCTGCCCAGCTTGCTTTTTCTTTTATCTTGTCCTTCTCTTCTCATCTCTTCCTTCCCTCCTTTCCCTCCCTCCCTCCTTCCCTCTCTGTCTGTCCCTCCCCTTTTCTTTGATACAGGGTTTCATTATGTTGTCCTCACTGGCTTAGAACTCTTTAGGTAGATTAGCTGGCCTCAAACCTGCCTCTGTTTTTGGTGTACACCACCTGGCCTGGCTTTTACTTTTAAAAACAATGTTATTAAAACTCAGGAACAAGAATCTTTTCCCGTGATTCCTCAGACTCAGTGAAAACCAAGACAATCTCTACACACTAAAGAAATGAGCAAAATTCTCACCAGACATTTCATCCTTCTTCCTCTTCCGGGGCTTAGAGGCAGCAGACTCACAAGCTGAGACAGATGACTCTGCATGGCAGCCTAACTGGGGCACAATTATCTCCTTAAGACCTTAAAAAAAGTAAGGTTTCTGAATTACTGCTACTATACAAGACAAAGTAAGGACCCCTAAATAGAGAAAAAGTAATCTATAAAAGTCTGACTCCAGAAAAAAGGATAGACCAATTGCTTGAAAAAACTCCCCCAAACATTTTGATCTAGTTAGGAATGGGGAAGTGGTTTGGGAGCAGAGGACCTGCCTAGAATGCATAAGGTTCTGAGTTCTATCTCTAGTACACATACACACACACACACAAACACACACACACACACAGATATGCACAGACACACAAACACACATAGACACACAGACATAGACATACATACACACACAGATACATACACACCCATTTGCTAAATCCAATGTCTCAAAAAAATATGTTCTGGGCTGGAGAGATGGCTCAGAGGTTAAGAGCACTGACTGCTCTTCTAGAGGTCCTGAGTTCAATTCCCAGCAACCACATGGTGGCTCACAACCATCTG
>NC_034591.1:103437647-103440218 GCF_900095145.1 Mus pahari | reverse complement strand
ATAATAAAAAAATAAATCTTTAAAAATATATCTTCAGTTGTCTTAATTATCAGTTTCATCCATCTAACCAAACTTTACAGTACATGTGCTGAATTTTTTTTTTTTTTTAACCCACCCCAACATGTGCTGAATTTAAAGAAGAAATGCTAGCCAGGAGTGGTGGCTCTGGCCTGCGATTCCAGCATGTAGGAGGGGCAAAAGGACTGATTTTGAGGACAGCTGGTTACGGTAACAAAATATTATGTTTTTTCTTTCTTTTGTTTTTTTATTGAGGGGGATTTTTTGAAGAGCCAGGATTTCTGTGTAGCCCTGGCTGTCCTGGAGCTCACCCTGCAGACCAGGATGGCCCTGATCTTAGAGATCTGCCTGTCTCTGCCTCCTAAATGCTGGGATTAAAGGCTTGCACCATTGCCGCCTAACTAACACTATGATTTTTTTAAGGTGCACTAGTGAGATGGCTCGGCAGGTAAAAGCACTTGCTATGGACCTGAGTTCAAACCCTGGAGTCCTTGTAAATGTACAAGAAGTGACATCACAGTTGTCTGAGGTGTGTATATATATGCCATAGTACACACACATACACACACACCAACAACATAGAGTTAAAAAGAAGAGAGCCCTTTCCACCTGTGTATCTAGCACCTGAATCTACAAGCTATTAGAACATCCCAAAGGCACTGATGGAACGCCTTCACTGCCATTTTAGAACAACCAAGTAACTGTCAATCTCCACATACCACTGGCATCGAAATTCAGGAAATCCGAGAATTCCTGAGCCAATGTCTCATCACTGGCAAAGGCACAGAGGCAAGCAAAGAAATGGATGCACTTTGGGGCTGCCTCAGCCTTGGGGACGTTGGACTTGTGTGACTTCAGAGTCTGGCAGGAGCAGGAGAAGCGGCGCTCAGACAAGCTTCTGGAGCTGATTTTCTGCATGAAGGACGTGTGCAAATAGCCCAAGTTGTGCTTCTGGCTGGCTTTACATTTCACTACCATAATGTTTTTAGTGACTCTCTGTACCAGGGGACCCGTAGGTTCTGTGGCCAACTGCCAGATGGTCTGTTTGGTTTCTGGGGCGGCCTGCATAGCATTCAGGACCGAACTCTTCAGGGTCAGAGGGGTGGCCTCCGCCTGGCAGTTCACTGCTAGCTTGATGTGTTGACACTGGTTTTCCACGATGCCTTGAGTGGCAGCTTTCAAACACGAGGGGACATAACATCGGCCAGAGCTCAGCTGAGTGATAATCGTACCATCCACGGTCTGGATTGCAGTCTCTGAAACACCTAGCTCCACAAAGCATCGGTAGTCAGGGCCTCGGTCTCTCTGCCGCACAGAGTAGACCTGTAGATCAGAGCCGGTGATGATTTTGACAGCTTCAATGCTAGGCTGCTTTCGGGCACCATAGCGAAATATGGTTCCACATGTCTTATTCTTACAGCTCAACCCACGGGTTCCATTGAACGTACCACATCGGGGACACTTCCTGATTCCCCTCAATGTGGCCTTCCCCAAATCAGATAAGAAAGCTGGGACTTTAGTCCTCTGAGAGTTTGGTTCCATTGTTCACAGCCCCTAAGAAAGACAAGACCATCAGCAGGAGAACACATTCACACAGAGCATTCAGAGAGAGAGAGAGAGAGAGAGAGAGAGAGAGAGAGAAGGTGGGGGGCAATTTTCATTGATTTATTTTGGAATAGGGTCTCACTTTGTAGTTCAGATTAGATTGTAAAAGTGTAGCTGTCCTGGCTGGTTTACGTGTTAAGTAGGTCTTTTTCTGGCTGCCTGCAGATCAAGATGCAGAACTCTCAGCTCGTCCAGCACGACACCTGCCTGGATGCTGCCATGCTTCCCACCATGATGATAATGGACTAAATCTCTCAAACTGTAAGCTAGCCCCAGTTAAATATTGTCCTTTGTAAGAGTTGCCATGGAGCTGGGTGTGGTGGTGCACGCCTTCAATCCCAGCACTCGGGAAGCAGAGGTAGGCTGATTTCTGAGTTCGAGGTCAGCCTGGTCTACAAAGTGAGTCCCAGGACAGCCAGGGCTACACAGAGAAACCCTGTCTTGAAAAACAAAACAAAACAAAACAAAACAAAACAACAAAAAAAAAGAATTGCCACAGTCATGGTGCCTCTTCACAGCAATAAAACCCTGAGATATGGCTATAAGGCATTTTCTTAATTAGTGATTGGTGGGGGAGGACCCAGACCATTATCCCTGGGATGGCAGTCCAAGGTTTTATGAGAGAGCAGGCTGAGCAAGCTGGTAAGCAGCATCCCTCTATGACCTCTGTATCAGCTCCTGGCTCCATTTCCTGCCCTGTTTGAGTTTCTGTCCTGACTTCCTTCAAAAATGAACAGTGATCTGGAAATGTAAGTCAAGTAAACCATTTTCTCTCCAATTTGCTTTTTGGTTATGTATTTTGTCATAGCAATCGTAACCCTAATTAAGACAGTAGCCCACAGCCGGGCCTGGTGGCGCAGGCCTTTAATCCCAGCACTCGGGAGGCAGAGGCAGGCGGATTTCTGAGTACGAGGCCAGCCTGGTCTACCAAGTGAGTTCCAGGACAGC
>NC_034591.1:103428175-103437616 GCF_900095145.1 Mus pahari | reverse complement strand
AAAAAAAAAAAAAAAGACAGTAGCCCAGGCTAGATTTAAAGTCTCACAGATCCTCCTGCCTCAGGCTCCTAGTTGTTGGGACTAGAATGATGCCTTGGCAGCACATAAACTGGAGATGGTGGAACATGCCTGTAATCCTAGCACTCGGGAGGCAGGGCAAGAGCATCAGGAATTCAGTGTCATTCCCAACTACGAAGGCAATCAAGGCCAACCTGGGCTACATGAGAACCTGTTTCAGAAAGAAAGGACCAGAGCACAGGAAAGATGGGTTAGTTCCCTTCTACTGGTCCCTTGAAGCACAACCCAGTCCTTCCCAGTCCTACCTGTACCAGCTGCCAGGGCACCTGGAGAACAGTGGAACCTGTGTCCATAAGACCTAATATGTGTTTCATTAGCTTGTGATGATCAGACAGCACAAAACCAGGCATGCTCATTTGCAGTGAAGTGTGCCACTTGGCCTAAGTCCTCTGAAGGCTGAGCTCTGATGTAACACTGCAGACATTCCATCTCCTCTGGCAAAGCTCTTGTTCAGGGTTCCAGACAGACTGCAGCTCCTCTGGGTAGAACTCTTGGCGGCCTAAAGCAAAACAAGAGAGGACAGTTGTCACATGACCAAGATGGATCTTTCTACTTAGAAATAGGCAGAGTAGGAGTTGGGCTCTAGCTCATTAGCTGATGACTGCTTAGTCCATGGGAAGTCCCTGGGGCCAGCCTACAGTGCCAGAACATCAATGCACGCCAAGGTCCCATGGGGTCTATGTCTGAAATTCTGACAACATTTGAGAAATATCTGTCAGATATTGCTGTGGAAATTTAACATTTAGAGTTTCAACAAGAAAGTAATAAAATAACAGTAATGTCATTGTACAAGGTTGACAGAACAGAAGCCACAGTATAGAACTGGTCCCATTCACCTTCCCTAATGGTAAAACGTAATGTTTTTAGTGCCTTATATTTTATTATTTTTCATTGAAAAACTTATTTTTTGAGTCAGGGTTTCTCTGTGTAGCCCTGGCTGTCCTGGAACTCACTCTGTGGACCAGGCTTCCCTTGAACTCAGAGATCCTCCTGCCTCTGTCTCTTAAGCTCTGGGATTACAGGTATGAGCCACTACCTCCCAGCTTTCATTTTTATGTATATGAGTGTTTATTTGGCGTTCATGAATATCTATGCACCAATTGCACCCCTGGTGCCCATGGAAGTCAGAAGACAGCACCATATCCCCTAGAACTGGCATTATGGATGGCTGTGGTTGTGAGGCACCATGTAAGTATTGGGAACCAAACCTGGGCCCTCTGACTCTTAACCACTCCACCTTGACATCTATGTAGCCTAGGATGATGAATGCCTCATCTTTCTGCCTCCAATGCTTGAGTGGCAGGATTATAAGGCATGTGCTACCATTATCTCAGGCTGGTCTCAATCTCCCTGTGCAGCCTATGATGACTCTGCACCTCTTATCCTCTAGCGTTCACTTCCCACTACTGGGATCACAGGTATGCAGCATCACACTCAGTTTATACAGTTTATACAGTACTGAGGTGGCAAATCCAGAGCTCTGCGAGTGCTCAGCAAGTACTGCTCTCACTACTTCCTCAGCCTCTGAAGTTCAATGTTTTTAACACTTATTTAAAATTATTTTTGTTATTTTTTCTTTCTTCCTTTTTTTCCTTCCTTCTTTCTCTCTCTTTCTCTTTTTTTGAGACAGGGTTTCTCTGTGTAGTCCTCTATAGACCACGCTGGCCTCAAACTCAGAAATCCACCTGCCTCTGCCTCCCAAGTGCTGGGACTAAAGGCATGCGCCTACACTGCCTGGCCTTTTTTATTTTTTGAGGCAGAATCTTGCTACACAGCCCTGGCTGGCCTGGGTTCAAGCACATCTACACTTGATTTTTTTAAAAAAATATTTAATTTTTATTTTTATGAGAACACTAGCTCTCTTCAGACACACCACAAGAAGGCATCAGATTCCATTTTAGATGGTTGTGAGGCACCATGTGGTTGCTGGGAATTGAACTCAGGACCTCTGGAAGAGCAGTCTGTTCTTAACTGCTGAGCCATCTCTCCACCCACTACACTAGACTCAATACTTCTGTGTTATGTGTAAATGTGTGTGTGTGTGCAGTCCCAAGTAAGGAATCCAGAAGCTGATGGTGGGTGTCCTCAATTGCTTCATATCTTTTCTTCCTTTTTTTGGAAACAGGGTCTTTATCTGTAGGAGCAACTCGCAGATTTGCCTGTCTTTGTTTCCTGAGTGCTGGGATTAAAGATCTGTGCCAGCACAACTGCTTCACTTTTTTTTTTTTTTTAAGTTTTATGTATATGAATGCTTTGCTTGCATGTGTGTGTGTGTGTGTGTGTGTGTGTGTGTGTGCACTATATGTATGTGCAGTGTCTGTGAAGTTCCAGACGGCTGTGAGTCACTGTGTGGGTCCTGGGAAATGCACACTTATCCTTCCTGAGAACAAATGCTCTTTACCCTGAGCTATCTTTCTTGCTTTCCACCTCAGTTTTTGAGACAGGGCCTTCCACTGATTTGTCTAGAGTGGTTGGAAAGCAAAGCCTAGGGCTCCTTAAGCACTTGGATTACAGGGTTCATCTCTGTGCCTGGCTGTGTACATGGCTTCTGATGATCAGAACTTAGGTCCTTATGCTCATAAGGCTGGAACTTCACCTTAAGAACCATCTTCTCTGCCTCTTAATGCTTTTTTATTAAGAGGTGGAAAAGGCAATCTGCTTATAATTCTTGAAAAAAATATTTAGATGCAAATTGGAATGTGCCAATTATGCACGACGGAGAAACACATTTTCAAATACACATATACATGAATATATGTATTAGCTTGTAAATAAAACCACAGTATTTTGGCTTTGTTTCTGGAATAAGGTCTCACCAAGGAATCCTGACTGGCCTGAAATTCACTATGTAGACTGGCATCTAAAGAGATGTCTCCTGAGTGCTGGGATTAGCTTAATTATTAAAGATAAAAGCCTCTACACTCAGTTACTTAAATGTTTTCAAAGATTTATTTTTAGTTGTGTATCTGTCATGTATATGCACACGTGAATGCAGCTGCCTATGGAGGCCAGGGAGGGTATAAGACCCTCTGGAGCTGGAGTCACAGGCAGTTGGAAAGCTGCCTGATAATGGCATCCCAGAGTGCTGGAAACAGAACTCTGAAGAGAAGCAATTAGTTTTAACTGTTGGGCCACGTCTCCAATCCCTGTAAAGTCTTTTTTTTTTTTAAATGCAGTATTTCAATGCATAGGTAAGTCATGTTTTGCTTGTCCACTTATCAGCCACAGATGCTTGGCTTAGTCCTAGGTTTATGGCTACAATACATAGAGCTGAGATCACTGGGACAAGCACTGGCTCAGCATGGAGAGACCCTTGACTTGATCTCCAGTAAGACCCCCTCCCCATGTATATACTAAGACCCATATACATTTATTTATTTATTTATTTATTTGGTTTTTCGAGACAGGGTTTCTCTGTGTAGCCCTGGAACTCACTCTGTAGACCAGGCTGGCCTCAAACTCAGAAATCCGCCTGCCTCTGTCTCCCGAGTGCTGGGATTAAAGGCGTGTGCCACCAACGCCCGGCTTTTTTTTTTTTTTTTTTAAAGATTTATTTATTTTATGTATATGAGTACACTGTAGCTGTATAGATGGTTGTGAGCCTTCATGTGGTTGTTGGGAGTTGAATTTTTAGGACCTTTGCTCGCTCTGGTCAACCCTGCTCACTTCGGTTGGCCCCACTCGGTCTGGTCAATTCCACTCGCTCAGTCCCTACTGGCTCCGGCTCAAAGATTTATTTATTATTATAAATAAGTATACTGTAGCTATCTTCAGACACACCAGAAGAGGGCATCAGATCCCATTACAGATGGTTGTGAGCCACCATATGGTTGCTGGGAATTGAACTCAGGACCTTCAGAAGAGCAGTCAGTGCTCTTAACCGCTGAGCCATCTCACCAGCCCAACGCCCGGCTTTTATTTATTTTTAAGATAGGGTTTTACTCTGTGACCTGGAACTTATTATGTACCTGAGGCAGGCCTTAAACTCTAGATAATCCTTTTATCTCAGCCTCCTAAGAGATAGGACTACATGTATGGACCACAGTGCTGGGCCATATATTTCAATAAATGTAAATATCATAGTAAACATGGCTATTTCCTTTGTACACTTAACATTTTCAGAACCTGAAAAACTGTTTCCTGTGTCAGGCTATGTGCATGAGTACAGGCAGCCATAGCCAACAGCCACACTGCATCTGTCTGGATCTGTAGTTACAGGTGCTTGTGAGCTACTAGACATGGGTGCAGGGAACTCAACTCAAGATCCTCTGCAAGCACAGTATGTGCTCTTAACTACTGGGCCTTCTTTCCAGCTCCCACCTCTTTTTTGAAGACTGGGTCTTAGTATGTACACCTGGCTGTACTCAATATGTGGACCAGGCTGGCATCTAAATTACAGATATCCCTCTATGAGATTTTGTAACTGCAGAATAGAAAAAGGACTTCCATTAAAGAACGAAGTACAGTGTGCTGAGTAACATGCGACTGTAAAGCCACTAAAAAAAGTTGAGATCTGTATACCAGTAACAAGTATCAACATACACTGAGGGGTGAGAAAAACTTAGTGCTTTGTGTATGCTATGCTTGGTTTTGAAAAGAAAGTAAAGGGGGAAATGGGGCTGCAGAGATGGTCAGTGGTTAAAAGTGTGTAATGCTCTTCTAGAGGACCCAAGTTTGGTTCCAAGCAGCAACATCAGGGCTCATCTGCCTATAACTCTTAATTCTGGGAAATCCAACTCCTTTGACACACTGGATATACCCACGCGCATTACACACAAATCTTTTTAAAAAAAGACTTTAAGGACACAGTATACTTGTCTATTCCCTCAGCAGTAATTTGAGACCCGAGAAATGGAGGTTTAATCTCATTTTTTTTACTACTTGATTTTGAAAACACGTATTACTACGAATAATACAGAGTTTCCTTCTTATTTTCCTTTTTTGGGGGTGGCGTGGGAGGTAGGGGGCAGAATTTCTTTGTATAGCTCTGGCTGTCTTGGGATGGACCAGGGAAGCCTCGAACTCAGAGACGCCAGTCTCTGCCTCCAGAGTTCTGGTATTAAAGGAGCTCGTCACCATACCCTGTTTATTCTCTTCTTTTTGAGACAAGGTATGTTATGTAGCCTAGCTGTCCTGGAATTTGAGATCTTCTTGCCTTCGCCTCCCGAGTGCTGGGATGACTGGCTGCGCCACCACGCCCGGCTTGCAGACTCTGTCTTAAAAAAGGATACACAAGGAACGCGACTTGTGAAGGGTCTCCCGCTGATTGTCTCTTCTCAGCAAGAGGATGAACAGCGCCTGGCGCTGGCTGAGGGAACCCGAGGCGCGATAGGTTGCCCCCTGTCCCATGCGGCCGCTGAGCTGGTGGCTGTGGGGACGCTGTTTTGGGCACGTGAACACCGCCCCAAGTGAGAAAGAACTATTCGAGTGCATGCATGCACTCCAGGGATCCTGTGGAGGCGCTATTTACTCATTTTAGGGATTAAACTGTCTGGTTGGACCGAGACGTCACAGCTCGCAGACCTTTACTGATTGTAGAATCAGCCCTGTTACTGTCAGATAACAGAGTCCGGGCCACGATTTCTCTGTGTTGTTTAGGGGAGCGCGCCTAAGCTCAGCTTCCGGGAACGGCCGGCTGGAAAACGCACTTCCCATGCGACCCGCTTCCTGACATCCTGCGCAAGACGCTCACTTCCGGCGTCACAAGCGTCAAAGTGAGGGCCCAGCAAGAATGTCAGCAGTCCGACACGCAGTTCCCCGAACACGTTTTCCGCCTCTGTTCCCACCCTAAGCCGTGCCCCGCCGGTGTCTGGCCTCTCCCACTTTGCCTCCTTACCTGCCTCGCAACTCTAGGGACCTCTCGCTGGTGACGACCCTCGCCGCGTCTCTTCGCCTGCCTCGGACTTTTACAAACACGTCCAAACTGTTTGCTGTAACGACGGTCGTTATTGGTCAGATCCGCCCACGTGCGCCAAGGGCCCGCTCACCCCGCTGAAGTGGCACCATGGGAGTTGTAGTATTTTCAGAGGAGTGCTCTCATTCGGACAAGATAGTGGTGGGAACTACACTCGAGGCTCAGGGTGCTGTCACTTCGTGGCTTTACCTAAAGGTACAGAAAACACCTGCAAGGCTTCCTGGTGATCCCGAGCACTTCGAGCCTGACCAACTCTGTGTTGAAAACAGTTTTACTGGAAACGGAAGCAGAGCTCGCCTGAGCTTGTATGGTTTCTCTCCCTTCGCACTTACACATTATTTGAACGATTCCCCTTGGAAAGAGCCGAAATAGACTTTCTGTATGTTTGTTCTTCAGAATCGTAAATTCCCGGCTCCAAATAGTGTTTCCTGGAACTCCTTTTGTAGACCAGGCTGGCCTCTAACACAGATCCGTGGGCCTCTTCCCTCCAATGTGCTGGGATTAAAGACATGTGCCACCACCGCCCTGCAGATCTTTAGAATCACTGTTATCTTCAGAAAGCAATGGTGCTTTAGGTGAGGCCTGTGTGTCCCTGTAGCTTGGACACCTACTGGTGGTGCGCTGTAGGCACAATTCCTTTGCTCTGGCCAAATTTTACTTTTCTCAGTTAAAGTGGTCCTTTTCTGGGATCAGATTTTTCTAATATTGTTTCAGAAACTGAAGGAACTAAGGAAGAGATGTATCCCCCCGCCACAATTTTCATTTGCTGCTAAGTTCAAAAGCATTCATATTTATACCTGGATCATCTGGTTGACCACCTTCCAATAAAAACGTGGCTTTTCATATGGCTAGTTAGTTCCTAGCAACTGGCTCAAGTGGTGACCAGAGAGCATCAACCCTCCTTTCTTTGCCTGACATTGGGAAGTGTTTCCCCCTTGTTCTATAGTTCAGTGTCTGGCCCTCCAATAGAGAGACTTGCAGACAACATCTTTCTGGATGCGGTTTCTCTCCTTTCTCATTCAGTGTGCAGTGGTTCATGAAAGACCTTGTGATGCTCACTTCCCTGTCCTCAGAACCAGCCAGCTGCATCCTCACACCAAGCTCTCCCAGGCTGCAATTTTCAACTGACAAAAAAATACAGGCTATTGAGTTAAGCCATTCATTGCATTGTATGTTCCAGGGGTATCAGGCTACGCCAGCTTATTGGACACCCCCTACTTAGTGGACCTCCTCCTCAAGTGTTTCCTCACAGGCCTGCATATTCCTGTTCCTCTAGGACCTGGGCTCCTAAGGATCAGGAATTCAGCTGTGATTGCAAGTTTGTTTTCCTTACCCTTTTTCCTTCTCTCCCTACTCTGTCTACACACTGGACTTCTTTGACTCCTGTCAACCTACTAGTCATTAGCCAGTGTTTACTTTGTTCCAACCTTTATTAGTTAAATCTTTTGTCATTTCCCTTAAAATTGAACAAATTCAAAGTTGTATATGGGTATTGTGCCTGCAGCACCACCACCTGGTGCTGGTGGAGGACAGAGTGCATCAGAGCCTCTGGAACTAGAATTACAGACGGTTGTGAGCTACCACTTGGGTGCTTGGAAGCAAGTTCTTTAACAGCTGAGCTACCTCTCCAGCCCCAACATCAACCTTTGATCTGTCTCCACCCTAATAATACATTGTTTATTCAGAAACAAGTCAGTGTGGCACGGGATGCTAGGATCCTGGGTAAACCTAAACTATGACGGACACTGTAAGGCTTGCTGTAGTTTCAATGATCTCCTATGTGCCATTTGAAAAAGTTAATGTAGCCCAAACCTTATGTAAGGGCTGCAAGACCAGAGAGTAGTGTGATGTCAGTCCCACGCATCCATACACACATTTTAAGAAGCAAATTGGAGGACAGGAGTTGGATCCCTTTGTGTAGCAGATGAGGGAGCAAAGGGAGCTCAGGACTAGCACAGAACTCTTTCCAAGTAGGTCTGATCCTATGAGGACCTAGGGTTAATCTGCCAATCACATTGCTAGTGAACTCAGCCCCTTTTGGTTTTAGGATCACTTATTTTATCTGACTGTTTGGCCTGCATGTACTAGTACACATGCTTACAGGGCTTGCATAGGTCACCAGAGCCCCTGGAACAGGAGAGAACAGGTCTGCATATGTATACTGCTATGTGGGTGGTGGGAACCAAATCCAAGTCCTCTCCAAAACCAGCAAGTGCTCTTAATTGCTGATCCACCTCTCCAGATCCCCTTTCCTCACCCAGCTTCTTTGGGAATTCATTATTGAAAGCCTGGGGTGGTAGTACACTCCTTTACTTCCAACACTTGGGAAAGCAGAGAGGGGTAGATCCTTGAGTTTGAGGCAAGCATGGTCTACAGAGTAAGTTCCAGGACAGCTAGGATTTTATAGAGAGATCCCGTCTCAAAAACACAACACAAAAGAAATAAAGAATTCATTATTATACCCCAAAAGGAAAGAACTATGAAATCTGGAGAAGGTCCTTCCTTTGAAGGAAGTGGCTGGAGCACTGAATGTGTGAGCTGCTGACACAGTAATGTCAAGGACCCCAGGCATAATCCCATGGAAAAAAATGTCAAAGCTGTTTCCCCAATCCAGGTGAGGTTCAAGGATGGCAAAGCTTTCTTCATGGATCTGAGGCTTGGCACACAGAAAATGTACACCACAGCTCTTTCCCCTGGTAGTTACTCCTTGAACTGTTCCCCTATAGAGATTGTTCCTACTAGTATGAGCTAAACTTGTCTCCTTGACACCCCTTTAACCCATAAACCATGCCTTTCTGGCCACTTGCATATAATAAACACCCAGAGTTTCTGGGGAGCTGGTGTTAATTCCTAAGTCCAGTCCACAGGACAAGCAGCTTTTCTGTTCATCTGTGTTTGTCTTTTCTTCATTCCCTTGCAACCCCAGTAAAGTTTAATCCCCAGAGCTATGGCGCACCTCCTGTTCATACTCCTGCTAGTACTTGGTCAAGTTAAGTTAGCTTCCAAGTAGGAGTAAACAGATGGCAACGAAGAGCACGTATCCAAAGATACGCTAATAATGTATGGCAGCACAGCAAAACCACCCTAGAGGGTCCCTGGAGAAAGCCCAACAAATGCATGCTGTATGGGCTGGGATGCAGCTCAGTTGGTACGGTATTTCTAGCATGCACAGGGTGCCTTTGATCCTCATGACTACAAAGGTCAGGACATGGAGATTTATGTGAGGGCTGAAGGGACACTTCCCTAGAAAGATGCTTCTCTATTAACAGTATACAGGAAGTATAGTGCAAGTAGAAGAACAATGTTGTTATACCTTCTAAGAAAAAGTAATTAAAAAAAAAAAGAATCATTTAAAAAAAAAAAATCTGCAGAGACTCAAATGTTCTGATTCTCCTGCCTCAGCTTCTTGAGTGCTGAGATTACAGGTGTATAACACCTTGCCTAGCTTC
>NC_034591.1:103417837-103428089 GCF_900095145.1 Mus pahari | reverse complement strand
AGCCCTGGCTGTCCTGGAACTCACTTTGTAGACCAGGCTGGCCTCGAACTCAGAAATCCACCTACCTCTGCCTCCCGAGTGCTGGGATTAAAGGCGTGCGCCACCACGCCCGGCTCTCACCCACACATTTTCATGTGTATAGGTGTTTGACCTGCATGTATGTCTACACACTTTGTGCATGCTCTTCAGAGTTCAAAAAGGTGTTGAATTCCCTGAAACAGGAGTTATAGATGGTAGCGAGTCACCATACGGATGCTAGGAATTAAACCTTGGAAGAGAAATCAGTAGCACTCTTGACCACTGAGCCATCTCTCCAGCCCCTAAAAGAAATGTATCAACTCCATAAACATATAATAAAAACCTAACAACAACAACAACAACAAAAGAAACAAAGGTTTATTTATGTGTATGTCTATGAAGTTATGTCTATGTATGTGCAGGTGCCCATGGAAGGCAGATCTAGAGCTCATGGCCATCCTCCTACCTCAAGTTCCTGAATAGTGTGACTACATGCTCTTACTACCATCCCTGGATAAAAAGCAGACCTCCCTTACCGTAAGTCAATGACTAAGGTCCCAAGTAAAGGGAGGAAATCCTACTCAGCTGTAACAGCTACATTTTATTAAGACTGAAAACTCAAGGTTTTGGAAGATTTTTTGAAACCCTAAAAATTCTAGTTAGACTACAGCAAACAGAATAAAATGGGATAACTCTCTGTGCCAGGCTGAATGAGACTGGCCCCAACAGGTGCACATACCTGGCTGTTTGGATTTGTTGGTGGACTGTTTAGGAAGAAATAGGTGTGGCCTTGTTGGAGTTGTGACTCTGGGGGTAGGCTTTGAGGTTCAAAGTCCATGCTAGGCCCTCTCCCTCTCAGCTCCTGCTCCAGCAACACAACTAACTGCCACACTGTTTGCAGAACTTAACCTTCTGTAAGCAAGCTCCAATAAAATGTTTTCTGTTGTAAATTGCCTTGGTCATGGTGTTTCCTCACACTAAGACAGGCCTTTAATCCCAGCACTCAGAAGCAGAGGCAGGCAGAGCTCTGAGTTCCAAGCAAGCCAGGACTATATAGTGAGACCCTGTCTCAAAACAAAATGAACAAAAAGCAGAAAAGAGAGGTTAGAAAGAAGGCTCAGTGGTTAAGAGCATATACTGTTTTTGAATAGTTCAATTCATAGCACAAATGTCAAGTAGCTTTCAACTACCTAGAGTTCCAGCTCCAGGAATTCAACCCCTCTCTTCTGGCATCCACGAGCACCTGTACCCACAAGTACATACATATGTAATGCATATAATAAAAAAGAACATTAAGGAATGACAGCTTTAAAGATTTATTAATATATGTGGCCATGGTGGGAGGGTGTACACATGTGGAGGGACGAGGATAACTTGTTGAGAATTAATTCTCTACTTCTACCTAGAATGTTTAAACCCAGGACATCAGGCTTGGTGGCAATCACTTTACCTGCTAAACCAGGTCACTAGACCAATGAAAATTAGTTTTTAGAAGTCATCACTCATTTAAAAGTTTTGCTTTTTAAATTTTCCAATGAATATATTTTGTTTGTCTAACTAAACTATAACCTCAGCAGCATGGATAGCCCTTATTAAGCCTTATTAAGTCTATCTACTCCTTCTGTAGATGTAATTTAGTCCTCTGAAAATGAAAGGGACTCTAGCACAAATCTAAAAGGAAGGTGAGCACAGGGGGGAAACAAGAGAAGGAAAATCTAGACGGTGAGTCTCATTTACACCAGGAAGACCAAACTCTGACTTCACAGTTGGCTAAGTCTGCAGAGTGCAGAGCCTCTGGACCACGCAGACCTGGCTTCTGGGATAAGGTGAGCCTGAGTGTTAACAATATGAATACGCCAGCGCCAGGGGGAAGGATCTCACACACAATAATCACTGCAAGACCCCGCAGGTCATATAAAACATAAAGGAGTTTAATATCCAAACAGTCAGGATAAAGAATACTGGCTCCATGACCCACTGAGAGTCACTCAGGTTCTTTACAGTACCAGAGAATAAAACCTGAATGCATATTGCAAGGAAGTTCACTTTAAAAACCTTCATTTCCTTACCTGATACTTATACCAGGATGAAGTTTTTTAGGTTGAGAAATGACTTAAATGATTCACTTAAACTAACAACAGCTATGTTCCTGAAATGTCAGTCTTTCATCAGAAACACAGCATCACCTTCTCAACAGCAATCAACATGGATTTTACGATCTGTGCAATAAGAATATGCTACTAATAAAAGTCCTTAGTACTTGAAAGAGTCAAAAGAAGAAACTACACTTTTGCACAAAATAAATTACTTGTGCCCAAAAGATCCTGCAGCCTAAAGTTACAAAGGAAGTAAAATTCCTAAACAGAGACATATACTAAGGATGCTAAAATAGAGACAAATCCAGAAAAACCTAAAGATAGCATCCTGATGTGTGGGTTTTGTGTTTTTGTTTTTAGTATTTAAGCTGCTTTTATTGCCTGTCCTGATCTGTAGAAGTTTACAAAGAAATAAAATTTCCAGGTATTTAAAAAATTTATTCATCTTCCATAAAGCAAATTTCAATGTTTTAGTACTTAAAAATACACAGTGACTTAATGAAACATTAGCACAACTGCATAGAATTGAGCTCCAGAGAAGCACACATTTGAGACTGTCTTCCTGGGCTCTGTTGTACAAGGGGACTGGCTTAGAAAACAGGTTAGAGTTGTGTGCTCCTACCTGAAAGATACAGGCCAGGAAATGCTTCCAATTCCACAGGCCTAAGTAAAATGCTGGGAGCTCTCCGCAGGCCTCAAACCCACAGTGCACAGGGCTCCTTCCTCTCTGCTGTGAGGAGAAGGTGTGGTCATCACTGAAACCACACCAAACCAAGAGACTCTGAAATATATTAGAAACCCCAAGGCTAAAACAACGCCAGCAAAGAGCAAGCCTCAACAATAGTACTATGGGGGCTCCAAGAGACCAGGGACCAAGACCAAAGCCATGCCTGTGCACAGGGGCTTTGACTTGAAGGCTGTTTAAGGAGGTAGGACTTTTAAGGGTTTTTTTTTATTTGTTTGTTCATATTTTGGCCTCTGAATATTTAAAAAATGTTTTGCCCGGCTGGTCCTTCAGGCTAGTTTTGGAGTTCTTAGTGAATCCCAAGCCTGACAGAGAAAAATTCTACAGTTTCACAGCTATCATTTGTACACATTAAAGTGGATTTACTTATTTAAGTAAATCTAACTAAAAAAAGAATCTATTAATATATTCCTTTACATACAACTTTGTGTCTCAAAATGCTTGAAAAACAAGAGCAGATGAGTTTGTATCAAAGACTATCAAAGTATGTATGTGATATTCACATGCAAATGTAAAATCTGTCTTACGTCAACTCTTCATGACACCTGTAGGAGAAAATGACATACAAAGTTTGCTAACTACACACTATGACTAGCTGAAGTATCCCAGAAAGCAATGCGTGTAAACGTGAACGCTGATGCACGAGACTGGCGTGGCGAGGACTTAGCACATTGCAGAGTCTCTTTAGAACAAGTTTCTTGTTTTCCTAGTTCCTGGAAACATGGTACATGGCAAAGGTTATCACAGAAGATAAAAAGTCCTTTTAAACAAATCCAACAGGGAATCCTTGAGGCACCTTCTCTTATAAAAACAAGATGAATGCAATTATCGGTCCATCTGAGAAAAGTTTTCAAGCTAAGTGAACATCATTTTTTTTTCATTTAAGAATATTTTACAGATATTTCATAAGGCAGGACAAATTTGTGAAAAAATGTGGATATAAAATGATATAAACTAATAATTTACATTTTAAAATTCCAAAGGGCTAATAGTGGATATGGTATCGCTCACGCAATGCCTACACTCTTTAAACCTAAGACAGCTGTGTGCACGCTGAAAGCCACAGAGAACCTTCTAGACTTTGCACAGGTTTGGCTTTTTTTTTTTTTTTTTTTTTTTTACATCTATATTACATGTTTTAAATCATATCAGGAATGCAAACTAAAACTGCACACTATTTTAGTGGAAAAAAGTTCAAAATTGTGCAATTTTCTGCCTCTTATTTTTAAAAAAGTGGCAGTAATCCCTGCATTTGTCTTTGAAACAAGGATCTGAGAAACTTTATCAAAAAAGATAATGAAGGCAAAAATTGGCAGACATCCACCATTGTGTTCCTTTTTAAAACAATGTGGATAAAAAGTAATTTCATGATTAAAAAAATGAATCTTTTAAATAAATACATTGTATCTGGCATCTGTACTGAGTGATTTGATAAATCTTTACGTTTACGTTTACGTAAACAACAGCTTTCCTACCCTCCCTGTGGCTTCAAGCCACTGGCTTCCTTCTGTAGTCTGTTTTCACTGGGTTTCATAGCCGGCCACTCGATATCCAGCAGGCTGATTAGGCAGCATGCTGCCGTTCTGCCCTTGAGGCGGCGGCACACTGTAATTGGGTCCCATCCACGGTGCAGAAGACTGTGTCTGACTGTTAGAGAAAGGGAGAGAAGCAGAGGGGAGGGGAATCCATTGTCAAGACACTGTCAGGTTAGGAATGGGTAACACATACACAGGACATACCTTACTTAACCCAGATATGAGGAAAACTGTTAAGCCAGGGTAAAAAAAAACCCACAAAAGTATTTTCTCTTAAAAATAAGGATCCTGAGTCAGGAGTGTTGGCATATGCCTTTAACAACAGCACTTGGGAGGCATAGTAGGCAGGTTTCTGAGTTCAGGCTGGGAGGCCAGCCTGGTATACAGAGCTGGAGTCAGGACTACAGAGGGGGTGAAAAAAAAAAACCATACATCTTTGGGTAGTTTTTCTAGATTTTTTTTTTTTTTTACTAGAAATTACAGCTAAGAAAATACTTTTAATCTAAAAACATTCATCCCTTTGAACTCAGAAAACCCATCCCTCTACTGAGGCTGGATGTACACTGAATAAGCCACTCTTTTTGTTTGCAGCACTCAGGAAGCAGAAGTAAGCCGATCTCTGTGAGTTTGAGGGCAATGAATCCCAGATCAGTCAGTTATATCATTGAGACCCTGTCTCAAAGCAAAAGATACACACAAGAAACCTTGGATCATCAGGTATAGTGAGAGCTACCATCTCTAATACCCGAGGAAAATTAGAAAGTTGTTTTAAGAAAAATGTTTCTTAAGGGTTTACTTTTACTGTTTTAATTTATGATCTGTTTTTATGTGTTTTGAGTTTACCTGCATGTATGTAATCATGTGTGCTGCATACCTGGTGCCGACTGAGGGCAGAAAAGGGTTTTGGATGTCCTGGAACTCGAGTTCCAGATGGCTGTGAGCCATCATGTGGGTGCTGAGAATGAAGCCTGGCCCTCCGCAGGAACAGCAAGTGATCTTAACTACGTAGCCACCCTCTCAGCTCTTTCAAAAGTAGCTTTAGGGCGGCGGGAGGGCATAGGGGACTTTCAGCATAGCATTTGAAAAGTAAATGTAAATGAAGAAAATATCTAACAAAAAAATAAATTAAAAAAAATCTTTAATCTGACACACAATGTTTTTCTTTCTTTCTCTCTCTCTCTCTCTCTCTCTCTCTCTCTCTCTCTCTCTCTCTCTCTCTCTCTCTAAAAAGAAAAGGTCTATATAGACCTGTGCCTGAAATGTAGATCAGGTTGGCCTCCAAATTAGAGACGCTCTGGCTTCTGCCTTCCAAGTGCTAGGATTAGAGGTATGTGCTGCCTTGATTGCCCTATGGTACATATACATACATACGTATATGTACATATACAGTTACGTGTGTGTGTGTGTGTGTGTGTGTGTGTGTGACACACAATGAATGCATCTAAATACTTGTTTTGGTCCTTCATTTCATCTGCTCACAAGGAAGACCAGGGCCTGAAGAATGCACAGGGACATGTGAGCATGGTCAGGGCTGCACTGGCAAACACCAGAAACACGGGAGGGAGAAGCTAGAGTTCTATATCATCACATGATCAATTCTGACAAATGTCACCTGTGAGACACTGGCTAGTTTGGGAATGAGGACTCAACCTTGCTGCCCAAATGCCCTTCATAAACTGGAACCTGGTTAGTGGGCAGACACATAACATTGCACATAGACTGAGGCTATGCAATAGACTACACCGCACAGGTGAGGGACCAAAAAGTTTGGGGCGAGGAAAGCTCCTCGAGCAGCCTTCATTTTAGAGGAGCAGACAGAGAGAGAGAGAGGGGCATCTTTGGACAGCCACAAGCCACAGACATGGAGGGAGAGTCTTTCTCCGTGGGTGAGCGATGTATATTCAGGGCTGCAAGAACTGGCTCAGGGCTGGGGCATCTGTTGCTCTAAAAGACCAGGCTCATTGCTCAGGAACCACTTGGTGGCTTACAACCATCTCTAACTCCAGAGCCAAGGGATGTGATACCCACTCCTGACCACAGCAAGGTACCAGCAAGCGATAAACAGATATGCAGGCAAGAAACTCACACACAAAAAAAACATATCTTTTAAACACTTGTGTATTCAAGATAAGCAGCTACTTTCACTAGAAAGTTGATTTAAGTTCAATGTGGTATCAAACCCCTATAATTGGGAAGTAGAAGCAGGAGGATTAAGAAATCAAAGTCATCCTCAGTTTTATATCAAGTTCAAGGCCAGCATGGGCTTCTCTGCCTCAGAAAACAAAAATAGGGAATGGGTAAAATGGTTCACTGGGTCAAGGCTGCCACTAAGCCCAACAACATAAGCTTGATCCTCATGACTCATTCGGTAGAAGGACAGAACTCCAAAGTTTTCCCCTGGCCACTGTGACTATGTAGTGGTGTATGTGCCACACAAATAAATAAAATGTAATTAAAATAAATTAATTCATTATTAAGCATTTACCAAAATATATAGTGTTGTGTTTACATTTCAAGGCAAAATATTTCTAGGCAAAATATCTTATTTTGTTTGCATGTGTGTGTGTAGGGGGGGAAGATGTACAAGCATAATAGAAGATATGGAGGCCAGAGGTAAACCTTCAGGGCTGTCATTATACTTAACACTGATTTATTCAACACTTACGAGTTCCTTTCTAATGTTTCCAATATGCTTACTTGAATCCCTGCGGGCTCCAGGGCTGGCCATACACTCCATAGGCAGGGACTTGCCAACCGTTAGGCACATACTGGCCAATCTGTTGTGCATTTCCATACCACTGGCCCCACTGGCCATATGGTGGAGGATATCCAATTTGATTTTGCTATCAATTAAAATTACAACAGATAATTTAGTATTACTTGAAGTTCTTTTTATATACAGTCTTAGTACACCACACAGTCAAAGCACAGAGCCATTACCACAAATGAAATATTAGGATAGGACTGGGGAATATATAGCACAGTGCTAGAACAAGTGCCCAGCACCACACAGAGAAAGACCACTAAAAAATTGCCATTATGTATGTACATATGCTACTGTAACTATGAGGTGCAGTCTTTGAAAGGCTCAGACAAAAACTCATGATAAAGATTGGACTTGCTGTTCGTAACTGTTTATGATTGTTTCCTTTGGATTGAAAATGTAAGAACTCGGGGGCTGGGGAGATGGCTCAGTGGTTAAGAGCACTGACTGCTCTTCCAAAGGTCCTGAGTTCAATTTCCAGCAACCACATGGTGGCTCACAATCATCTGTAATGAGATCTGATGCCCTCACCTGGTGCTACAGTGTACTTACATATAATAAATAAATAAATAAAGGAAATGTAAGAATTCTACACCTGTGGTTTAGGGTTTTCTCACTGGTGCCTCTATGTTCCATTTACAATGCCCTCATAGAAGACTCTGTGGAGCTGAGTTTGGACCATTAAAGTTGCTTAGAAAAAAAAAACCAACAATACTAATGCCTACATATATTTATAGCTTTATTTTTTGTTCAGTCGGGTCAAGCATGCTTACGAGTTTTCCATATCAATGTGAACATATCTACTAAGTATTAAGAAAAGATTTAATACCCTGTTAGGTTTGGCAGAGCATTTTAAAATCCACTGTGTGAACATGAGTCAACTGAGGTGGTTACACTCATCATGTCACCTCTGCAATCCATGACTGCACCACTCAGAACTATAATACATGTAGGAAGAACCTTTATAGACTATGAAGTAAGCTAGGAACTCGTTAACAAGGATTAGCAATAAGCTTCATTTTAAAGCAAGCTCAATACTAGCACAGCAATTCCATCCCACAGTCAGGGACCCTCTCACCTGCTGCACGGGGTTTATCATATCGAGAGTCTCTTTGCCCCAGTAGCATTTCACCACGTGCCCTTCAATGGTAGTACCATTAACAGAAACAATCGCGTGTGCTGCACTTTCATGGGAACTGAACCTATTGGAAACAATATTAAGAATTTCCAATATAAATTCTCTTTTAAGTATTTATGAGCACGATTTTTAAAATTAAGAAAAATAAACTGGACCATTTTGGGAGGAAAAAAAAGCAAAGCAAACATGGAAGAAATAGAGGATTCTGAAATAATCCTAACCTACCCAACAAAAAAAGTGGCATATTTCCTTTGCTATATATTTTTTTCAAAGACCTTACAGCTGTGGAGATTGGAGATTTTTCTTTTTCTTTCTTCTTTTTTTTATAAAAAGACAGGGTCTCATGTAGGCAAAGCTGACCTTGAATTCTCTAATGAAGCCAAGGATGATCATGAACTTCTGATCATCAATCTCTAAGTACTGTGATTATAGATCCACGCTGCCACACCTGGCATAGGAAATTTGTTTTAATGATGGGTGTTTTGTTGGTATTGAGTTGGAAAGAGGGAGTTATAAAAATGTACCAGTAAGTAGCTTTTAAATACAGCACTTGGAAGGCAGAGGCAGGTAGAGCTTTGTTAGTCCAAGACCAGCCTGGGCAGCAGTGAGATGCTGTCTGTAAAAATGAGTACACGGCTATCTGCTAAAGACATTTCTTTCTCACAAGGTTTTAGTATTACCAGGGGTAGACACCTGAGCTGGGGTCTCAAGTGATCAAGACAAATTCTTAAGAAAAACCACTATATTAGATGTTCAAAATTATTTCTGAAGAAAAAAAGCTTTAAGAGACTACCCTTACCGAACAAAAGAGTATCCTTTATCTGGGAAAACTCGAATTTCCATTATTTGTCCAAATGGAGAAAAAGTCTGACGCATTAGTTGTTCTGTTAGAAAACAAAAACAAAGAACATAAAAAGAATTCGCACTATTAAAACCTATAAATATGAAGCTTTTCAGTTTAAGCTAGTTTCAAGGTGCCACCGAGGCAAACTCCCATACCTGTCAGTCCTGACGTCACCCCTCCACAGTACACAGTGCAGTTGTTGGGACTAGACTGACTCACAACCTCATCATATGACAGCTGTTTTGTGGTCGCTGAGGAGAGAGAACATTTTCTATCTTCAAATCATCACCCAATTTGAACGGATTAACTCATTAACTACACTACTATAATGGCAGTTTTTCTCAATCAAAATACCTATAATACACATTATATTTTATTTTAAGATTAAGCCACCACCCCAAAATGCATAAACATTACCCCATATGTTCTACTTTATCAGGAGACTTGACATTAAAGATAATTATTTAAAATCACAAAAATGAAAACTAAGTACATTTTGCATAGTAGTCTTGATCTGCTTCTCATCTATTTCTGCAATAAGTCTCCGGGAACAGCTCTAACATTTACAATCTAGTGTATTTTCTCTCCACAACGCCACCTTTGCTTCTCCTCTCCAATGCACCTACACTCAAATGTACTCTTTGGAGCTGGAGGCTTTCGGGTTGCCCAGTTAGTTCTGATTTGTCTTCCACCAAGCCACTGGCCACCCATCTGTTGAATGGCATTTTCTGCATCCTGTTCCACATATCAGAGACAACAAAAAAGCTCCAATTAGTTAACATTACAAACAGTTTACATAAAGAAAACGTGATGCTTTTTGAAGATGTTAAAAAATGAAAAAGTCCTTAGGAAACACACAATATCTAATAGCTTTCCAAAATTGTAACACTGCTTTTAAATTTCATTTCCTGGATAATAGGTTTGGAGAATGCTAAAAAGGGTAAGGATATGTAGGTGCAGCAGTATATATCCCTTACTGTTTTGGGCATAACTGAGCAATTACAAATGGTCAGATATGCCGGGCGTGGTGGTGCACGCCTTTAATCCCAGCACTTGGGAGGCAGAGGCAGGCGGATTTCTGAGTTCGAGGCCAGCCTGGTCTACAGAGTGAG
>NC_034591.1:103416563-103417826 GCF_900095145.1 Mus pahari | reverse complement strand
TGAGTTCCAGGACAGCCAGGGCTACACAGAGAAACCCTGTCTCGAAAAAGCCAAACAACAAAAAAACAAAATGGTCAGATATCTTGACATTTTGGGGGCTTTTTTTTTTTTTCTTTTTTCTTTTTGGTGATAAGCATTTTTACTTTGCACAGTTTGAAATACAGTATCAGTATTTTGCATGTGTTGGTGCTAAATGACTAAAGAACCAACCAGAATATAACAGGCTGTTTTCTAGTGAAGGTGCTTATTATTAGTGAACTAAACACTAGTAGATAACAACCTGACGCTTTCGTTCACCCTCCTCTATGGCCCTGGACATGCACTTATGATTGTGCTCACCCATTTGTTGAAAAAGGAGACAAAGCCATATCCCTTAGACTTCCCTGTAGCCATGTCTTTTACCACACGGGCATCTCTGAAATAGAAGCCACCAGAAACTGAGTTTTGTAAACCGTCCTCTGGACATAAAATGAGAGCCAAATACAATTCATTTTTACATTTCACCTTCACTAACAGTAAACCGTTAATAAAAATTCACCTTTTATTCTATTAAATGTATTTATTGGCTAATGAGGGTTAATTTTATAGACATGCAAATCAATGTCTTAAATATAAATCTATATTATAAAGAGTTTTCCATTTCAAAATGTTTTATGAACATCTAAATATTAAGCATGGTGAAAGCAGATGTCCCTAGGAAGCGTTTAGCAATTACAAAGTTCTCAGCTACTCTGGCTTTCTTTAACCATGCAATTTATTTACTAATTGGCACCATATGTTACATAGTCATTTAAAAGATTAAAATTCAAAATTGAAAACTAAAGGATTAAAAGGCTGAATATATTCCCTAGGCTAATTACTTCATTTTCTCAGATGAATATACACCCACATTCTGGGTTAGGGTAAATTTTGAGAACTTGACATTTTTAGAAATGCTAAATCATCGAAGGATATACAAACACATTTTACTTTTAAACTAGGTAAGAAAAGATTTTATACTGAATTTCTTAACAGCATTTATATTAAGATTGATTGGAAACTACAAGATATGAAACAAAGTTTTAAAAAGTCAGAAAGTAAAAAAGCACGCCAACATTTATCCACTGTGAACCGTAGCTTGTAGTTAGCCAGGGCAATTCTGTCCATTCTTCAGAGACACTCTGCAAAATAACCAGAGCCCTATTATTTGAGATTGAGTAAAAACCCAGTCACGATAGCTAAAACTCCATACCGCAAAAAAAAAAAAAAAAAAAAAAAAAAAAA
>NC_034591.1:103407641-103416552 GCF_900095145.1 Mus pahari | reverse complement strand
AAAAAAAAAAAAAAAAAAAAAAAAAAAAAACTGGACTCAAACTGTGTTTCACAGGCAATCTATTTTAAGTCAGCCTACTATATGTCACAATGCTTGTTCTCTCAAAACACATGAACAAAACAGGCATGTTTACAACAAGAACCCAAGTCAGAAAGCCATGCAAGGTAATTGTAAGTACACACAGCATATTTTAGATCAGTTTAGAAGTGATTTATTAAGTGTAATAAAAAAGATTCTGATGACTGATTCTCAGTAACTATTACCTACATGGCACACATGCATTTAATTTGGTAGTTGATTTATTCCTGTATCAAAATTTGCTATATGACCCTAAACTCAAGAAACAGAAAGGGTTTAAGCTATATCAATTAGGGAAATATTTTTATTTTCATATTAAATATTAAATAGATCTCTATTTATCCCACACCTTCTATAAATTAAGCATGGTGTAAACCACCTATAGAGACATCTACTGTAGAAACCTTTCAACACTACTATAAGCCTGTCTCCTTAAGACAAGAAACAACCCCACAAACAAAAATACAAACATGTTATGCATTACCAATTGCCAAATAGTTCTTTTACATTTAGGAAAGCTAACTACCAATATAAGCTAGCATTCAAACACATATTAACTCATTGAAAAGGCTTTATCAAGAAAAGAATGAAAACACTAACAATTGTGAACCCATAAGAAAACCCAAATGCTGGGGCTAGGGACATGGCTCAGCAGAGAGCATGCTATCATGCAAAGCGAAAGGACCCGAGTTCAGATCTCCAGCACCCACATAAATGCCAGGACAGTAAGGATGCCTGGGGAGCAGAGGCAGGGGATACTCAGGGTAAGCTGGCTAGACTAGCAGAATTGGTAAGCTCTAGGTTCTAGTGAGAAACTCTGCCTTAGTGTATTAGGTGGAAAGTAATGGATGAAGATATTTGATATCAATCTCTTGTCTAAGAGGAGTACACATACACTCGCACATATATAAAAACACATACACAAACATGTTAAAAAACTAGACTAAAATATGATGTAGTTATATTAACAAGAAGACTAGTTTATAACTAAAAGACATGAAACTACTAAGTCTGAATGTCATTTAATTTTACCTATTTCTTTTACATGCTGGGTTTAAAGGTTTGAGCCACTGCCCCTGTGAACTTTCTGAAGCTCTTTTGTTCTAATCTTACTGATGGAGGCTCTTTCTAAAAGTATTTGCTAAGGAATTATATCCTTTATTTTTATTTTATTTTATTGAGACAGAATTTATTCTGTGAAGCCCTGGCTACCCTGGAACTCATTCTGTATACCAGGCTGGTCTCAAACTCAAGAGATCCACCTGCCTCTGCCTCCTAAGTGATGAGATTAAAGATGTGTGCCACCACCTCTGGCTTTTTTTTTTCTTTGTAAAACATTTAGTGTGTGTATGTATGTGTGTGTGTATGTGTGTGTGTGTGTGTGTGTGTGTGTGTAGGTCAGAGAACAATTTTTTTTTCTATTTATTTATTTATTTATTTATTATATGTAAGTACACTGTAGCTNTCTTCAGACACTCCAGAAGAGGNAGTCAGATCTTGTTAAGGATGGTTGTGAGCCACCATGTGGTTGCTGGGATTTGAACTCTGCACCTTTGGAAGAGCAGTCGGTGCTCTTACCCGCTGAGCCATCTCACCAGCCCCCTTTTTCCTTTTTTTTTAAGATTTTTTATTTTATGTATATGAGTACACTGTAGCTGTTTTCAAGCACACCAGCAGAGGGCGTCAGATCCCATTACAGATGGTTGTGAGGCACCATGTGGTTGCTGGGATTTGAACTCAGGACCTTTGGAAGAGCAATCAGAGCTCTTAACTGCTGAGTCATCTCTCCAGCCCCAGAGGACAATTTTTAGGAGTTAGTTCTCTCCTACCACATGTAGTCTGGGGACTGAACTCCGATCATCAGATTTGATAGCAACACCTTTATCTGCTGAACCATTCTATTAGCCCTTCAATAATTATTAAACAATCTTTATCTAAATCTTAATCTAAAAATCTATTAGAAAAGGTTAGTTCAATAAAAGTTAAAAATCCACCAAAATAGCTACTTTATTTGTTCACAATACTAGAAGAAGTTGTGTTCTCCCAGTGCCTTGGAAGTGCCTGCTTACTTCTTTCTAAAATGACTCCCACAGAAAGCAGCACACAGATCAGAACTTCTGTCTTTCTGTGACTGAAGACAGGGGGAAACTGACAAGATTCTCTACACCAAACTGAAAACACACAAGATTCTGCAGAGTGGAGCACTCACAGCTTGAGAGGCAGTTAGTCAGACCTGCCTAGTCTAGATACTTGAAAGAAACCAACCACTAGTGAGACCCTAACACGGGATATAAAAAAAAATCAAGCAATTAAAGCCTCACTATTTTCTTAGCCAGTTCTCGCAAAAAAAAAAAAAAAGTCATGTAACAGAAGAGTCCATTTGTAAGCTGTCCTACCCTCAAGGTGACTTTCCCACCAGCCAACTGCACCTCTCAAGTGAAAACTCACCACACCGCTCTGAGTATCTACTTTTCAATCTCCTCACCTTTACCTGCTGCTTTGTTCAAACCAGCTATAGATAGAATTTCTTTTTATTTTTGTTCTAGTGACACACTAACAAAGGAATTAGAAACCCTTCAATACTTTCCCTACACTCAGCAACTGATCCTGAGTCAGTACTGAAATGGCTTGTTATTCTTACTGTGATAAAGTTCTCCTACGATAACTGCTACCCTGAATAAATACTGACAAAGGGCCTAAAGTGCATGGTTACTATCAAATTTAATGGAGAGAGTATTTCATAATATAGTACAAAACACTACTGTTATGTTTTTAAAAGGGAAGAGGGGTTAAATGCCAAAGAAGGAATATTTAACATCTGCTCTTTCAATCTAAACTGTTCAGGATTTGTGTTGTTAAATTAACTAAAATGCATGGAATCATACAAGTGCCTGAATAAGTCCTTCAATCACAGCACAGCACCTCCAGGAGGTTGAAATGTGTATGACAGCAGTCTGAGGAAGTGTTCTGACTGAGCAAGGTCTAGGGTTCCTGAAGACCTTTACTCATTAGTGGGACTGCACTTGTTTTCAGACTCTTGGATGATCTCTAAACAATGGAATATACTATACTTAAAGTGTTAAAATTAAGGTTCACAGTCATAACAAAGTTATAGTTATTATTACATAAACAAAAAAAATCACTGCTAATTAAGTGTTATATTTATCTTTTGTTACTTACGAAATTCTTCCAAATGGTGCAAAAGCTGCTTTGATGTCTTCAGTTGTGATTTCTGGACTGAGGTCACCAACAAACACATGGAAATGATCTTACAAAGGAAGGAGGGCGTGAAAAGAAAAACACCACTTCAGAATGTAAATACGACAACTGACCCAATAAAGTACTCTTAAAATAATGCACAGACTACATAATTAGGTATAAATAAAATACTATCCTCGCTATAAAACCCTATCAATCTTAAACATAATAAATCAAAGTTAACAACACAGTAGTCTTCTAAAGGACCGATAGCTACCAGAAGCTGGCAGTAACTGTCTATTTACAGACATTACAATAATTATAAGGGTCTAGGAATAAACTAGTAACATAAAAACTTTCAGTTCTGAGAAAAAAAAAAGCAAGACTTAGTTATTCTAACAGTAACTATTTAATGTTACTCATTTTATTACTACATCTAGGCTTTATAAATTACAATTAACTAGTTGTACTGAGAGTTATGAAGGCTAGATTTGCCTTATTTAAGGCAACTTACTGAAGCTAGCTACATGAAATACTTGGTTTAGCCATTATTTTGTGAAGAACAATCAAAGAAATACCTTGCATTGCAACAGTTTGATGTTAAAGTATTTGACAGTTTTCTCAAAAGCCAACAGTTTTGGTTGCCCAGACATTACACCATTCAGTTTATGTGAATCCATGTGCAAGTGAACTAAGACTGAAGGCAACAGAAGGAAAACAGTAATCCCTTCACTTTATATCGGCACCATTAAAAAAGCATTGGAGAAAAATAACCATCCCATACATGAAGCTTTGGAAAGCCAACCTGCTGAGGAACACTTTACAAGGAACACAGACATCAACTTTGACAAAGTAGATTTGGAAAGAGAAGTTACCCCTACTTGCAGGCCTTAAGCAACACCCTGGGTTGCTCTTCCGGAAACACTGTTTCAGGAGCAACTTGAGCACTGGAAGATCTGGGTATGTAGCCCAGGTGACCTCAGGGAAGTAGGGGATCTTGCCCTTTAGGTGGTGAAAGTATTTCTAAGGCATCAGCTGCTACCAAGGGGGACAGAGAACTTGAACTAGCAACAAAGTCGTGGGCAAGCCACACTTGGTCAACAATGGGAAGAAGGAAAAAGTATTGCCAGAAACAAATAAAAATACTATATATTTCCGCCCCACACCCCCCAACCAATATCAAATTTAAAAACTTGAGGTGGTTAGTGAATACCCTTTCAATAGAGTCCATTTTTATGTTTAAGAAGATACAATTACCTTGTGAACGCTGTGTGCTGACAACGGTACTACCTGATGACAAAGATTAGATTTGTTCTTAAATTTATTAACACAAACACATTCAATTATATCAGGATAACGATCAAAGTATTACTGCAAACATGTATGGTGTTGTATGCTTTACAACAGAACTATGGGGTATAAGACAACAAACGCCCACGGGGCGTCAAATGTACTTACTGCTTGTATCCTTCTTTTGACTGCTAGGGGTTGTTGCCCAATTCACTTTCACTTCCTAAAAAACATGTATATATTCCATAAAGATAAAGCTCAAAATCACGCTTTCCTGTGACACAGCAGAGAGAGACAGTAAAGGGAACACCTGTGCTCATCACAGTTTCAACATTCTTCTTTTGGCCTAGTGTGACAAATTATAACTGGTAAATACAGATCTTTCTGTTTTGAACATTTGCAAGTAAAGCTGTGTGGGCAAAAGGATGTACTGTGTGACATACCACAGCTTCCATGACACTGTGTGACATACCATAGATTCCATAGCGAGATTTTTTTTCCTTTTAATGGTTTTGTTTTGTTTTGATGTTTTGTGTTCTTTGGGGGGTAAGGTTCCAAGGGTAGAGGGTGTGTGGAGGGATAGCGTGGTGAGTAGGGTTAGGGCACATGATATGAAATTTACAAAGAATCAAAAACAATGTATGTGCCACGATGCTGAGCTCCTCTTTTTAATTTAAATTTTTAATTATTTATGTATGGGTGTTTTGCCTACATGTACATCTGTGTATCATGTGTGTGTAGTTTCCTCAAAGGCAAGAAGAAAACATTACATCCCCTATGACCGGTGTTATAGATAATTGTGAGCTACCATGCAGGTGGCAAGGCTCAAACCCAGGGCCTCTGGAATAGCCAATGTTCTTAATGCCAAGCCATCTCTCCAGCCCAAGTTTACCTTTTTAATACAAATACAAATGTGACCCTTTGCCACAAAGGAAATATAATGGTTCTAAAACAGAAACACGGTAAAATCCAATTTAAAACTTTCTATTCCAAGACCTGGGTATGTAAGCTTTGTTGTAGAGTGCTGTTTGAAGCCCTAGTTCCACCCCACACACAGCATAAGGTTCGGTGTGGTGGCATACACTAGTAGTTCCACCTGGGAGGCAGAAGTAGGAAGATGTGGAAGAAAACTGTTCTCCAGCGCAAGTCACCGTCTCTAACTCTGACAGCTTACCTTACCCATTATCTTCCGCCCATTCATGGCAGCCAGGGCTGCAGCTGCATGACGGTGCTCATGGAACTCCACAAAACAGTATGGGTCATTTCCTGCTGTCTATTGAACAAGAAATTCACAAGTCAGTTTTGGGCTTTACTCTCCCATTTAAAATAAAAATTTCCCCTTTGCCTAAACTTCTACTGTTAGCAAGGCATGGAGAATGACTTGCTCATTCCATAAGTACATTTTCAGATAAAAAAAAAAAAAAAAGAAAAATACCAGAACCAGGTGATGGTAGCACAGGTCTTTAATCCCAGCACTCTGGAGGCAGGCAGATCTTTGAGTTTGAGGCCAGTCTGGTCTACATAGTGAGTTCCAGGACAGCCAAGGCTACACAGAGAAACTCTGTCTCAAAAAACAAACAAACCAAAAACTAAAAACTAAAACCAAGGAAATACCAAGTATGATTATTTCACAGCTCCCTTTTTGTTTGCTCTTGCAGTGCTATGTCAGACTCAGAGCCTTGGAGCCACTGTATCACTGCTCTTCCATAAGGTGCACTCCCACCCTGTATATTACTTTTTATTACTACAAACTTAAGACATCTTACTGCTTCTACTTTGTGGAAGAATAGAAAATCTTAACTAATCTTTTCCAGACTAAACTGGGCTCTGGACACTAACAGGTTCTGATAATATTAACAATATGTTTTAGAATATGAACTTCTGGTACAAAGTCTTTGCTTATTGAGAAGAATTTTAAATTTTCTTCCCTTGGAAGCTACAGAGTTAGCTCAGAGGTTAAGAGTACTTGTTGCTCTGGCAGAGGACCCATGTTTGTTCCCCTGCACTTATACAGTGGCTCAGAAACATCCATAAACTCCAATGTAAGGAATCTAACACCATATTCTCACTTCCTTGCACATGAGGTATGAAAACACTCATACGAAATAAAAGATTTAAATCTGAGGGAAAAAAAAATCTCTATCTGTAATCCCAGAGTCAGGGATGCTGACATCTTGGTTAAGTCTAAAGCCAGTCTGGATACTTAGTAAGACTCTCTCAAAAGACAACAACAACAACAACAACAACAACAACAACACAACAAAAACCTTTTCTGTTGGTGACTGGGATACAATAAACAAAACCTGGATTTTTTACCCCCTATTGTTGGAGCCCAAAATTCAGGGCCTTGTGCATGCTAAGGAAGCACTCTACCACTGAGGAAACCTTTAACTTAAAGCAAAATGTTGTTTATGTATTTATTGACAGTTTTTCTATTGAGCCTTGGGCAGTCTAGAACTTACTATGGTAGTTGGCATGGCCCCTCACCTGCAGTGATCCTCTGTTCCCTGTTTACTGAGATTACAGGCGCGTACTATGACACCTGGCTTCAAGATATTTTATGATAAATTAAAGCAGAAAATACATCTAATAATCTGGACTTAAAAGTACAGAATAATAAATGACTTTACAATGCATGTAATTTGTTCTAAGACTTTTAAAAAATTATTAAAGGAAACTAATTCAAAATTCAGAACACAGATAAGCATAAAATTCAGTAAATACTCTTGTATTCTAAAATAAATGTGATTCTGTGGGGCGATAGCACATCCATCATTCTTTCACTCAAAAGGCAGAACATTTCAAGTTTCAGGGCAGTCTGAATTAATTACATAGACCATGCCTCAAAAAACAAATAAATAAACAAACAGATAATTTCCAGGCTGTGGTGGCATATCAGCACCTGAAGCTAAGTCAGGAAGACTACAGCTTACACAGCAAGTTCCAAGTCATCTTGGATTACAGTGTAAGACCCTGTCTACCATGTATACACAAGGAACCACCAGTGTTGACGTCTGGCTTCCACATACATATCCATTCACCTGCTCACATGTACAATTAACTTTGTTTTAAAAACTCGTTATTATTTGTAGTTAATACCAACCAAATGAATAAGTTTTCTTTTCTTTTTTTTAAAAGATTTATTTGTTTGTTTGTTTATTATATGTAAGTACACTGTAGCTATCTTCAGACACTCCAGAAGAGGGAGTCAGATCTCGTTACAGATGGTTGTGAGTCACCATGTGGTTGCTGGGATTTGAACTCAGGACCTTCGGAAGAGCAGTCAGGTGCTCTTACCCGCTGAGCCATTTCACCAGCCCCCCGTGAATAAGTTTTCTACACATTAAAGTCTGATAGGCATTCAAGAAAACCTTTAGGGCTGGTGAGATGGCACCAGCAGGTAGGTAAGAGCACCCAACTGCTATTCTGAAGGTCCGGAGTTCAAATCCCAACAACCACATGGTGGCTCACAACCATCTGTAGGAGACCTGCCATCCTCTTCTGGAGTGTCTGAAGACAGCTACAGTGTACTTAAATATAATAAATAAATAAATCTTTTATAAAAAAAAAGAGAAAACCTTTAAAAATGAAACTAAAAATGTATTTCATTTTATATTTTTTCATTATAAGTCTATCCCAATCCCCAATCTAATAACTGAACTTATAGGTCATTCAGCCAATTAACACTACACGTAAAACAAGTCTGATGCCTCAATAGAACCTAGAAGAGTGCATGCAGACACACACACCATTCACTTAGCAAAAGAAACTTGGTTGCCTACTAAACAAGTTAATTACAAATTCACTAAGATCCCTATGAATCTAGACAGCAATGAAGAAGTTCTACAGTAATGACAGCTTTCATTAGTAATGTTAAGGAAGCAAGGAAGAACAATGACTGAGTGAAATACCCTTACATCCATAATCATTTTGCAGTTTTTACAAGGTCCAATCTGGCTAAAGAGCTGGAGGATGAGAGCTTCTGTCACATCTCGAGAAAGGTTACCGACGTATCTGGAACAGAGGGAAACAATTTACCATTTTAGATTTATTCATGGCTAAGCATGGTGCCTCACACCTGTAATCCCAACCTGCATGGGTTCAAGGCCAGTCTAGTCCACATGCTGAATTCTAACCCACTTAGGGTTACAGAGTGAGCTCCTGTCCCAGGAGTGAAAACTCTTTTGTTGATTTTTGCTTGTTGAAAAATAAATTTTGGCTAGGTGTGGTGGTGCATGCCTTTAATCCCAACACTTGGGAGGCAGAGGCAGGCGGATTTCTGAGTTCGAGGCCAGCCTGGTCTACAAAGTGAGTTCCAGAACAGCCAGGGCTATACAGAGAAACC
>NC_034591.1:103405231-103407488 GCF_900095145.1 Mus pahari | reverse complement strand
AAAAAAAAAAAAAAGAAAGAAAGAAAGAAAAACAAATTTTGGGAGCAGCCAAAGACATATCTTTGACTCTTTCAAGATAAAACCAGTACCTCTCTACGTGTCCACAAAACGTAAAAATGGTTTCTTTTTTCCTAGTGTTCAGGACAGAGCCACTGAGACCATGAAGATGATGGAGGAAGAAGGCAAGGGAGAAGCACTGAGAAACAACACTAAGGAGTGGGTGGAGTAAGGAGTGGGTAGAAAAGATGGACTTGGAAGGAGACCATATATCTGATGGCGATCTGGTCATGCTGGCGCCGACTACTCCAAACGTGAGACCTACGGGGAAAGCGAAGCGCTTCCCAAGCCTTCTGAGCAGGAGTTCAGGAAAGGTGAAGTACTAAGGCTTAGGGACCAAGGGGCCACTCTTTGCCAAAAGATCTGAAATTCATGTCTACACAATTTGAGGTCAGTCTGGGATACACAAAATCTTGCTTCAGAGAGGGAGGAAGAGAGGAAGAAAAAAGAGTAAGGGAGAGGAGGAGGCAGGCAGCCAGATGAATTGGCACATGCCTGTAATCTCAGCCCTTGTGAGGCTGGGGCGTTCAAAGCCAGGATGGAACACATAAGGAAACACTGTCTCAAAGGTGGTGACAGGGAGAGCAATGAAATCAAAGGGCAAATCTTCCTTATGCAAATAGCATAGGCACTGAGCCAATTATCTCAATAAATTTAGTTGCTAAAGTTGCCCTCAAATTTTTATAAACAATGCTGTTTGCTGTTTCAAGTCTATTAGCTGAACAAATACTAGCTCTCAAGAGAAAGTACAAACAAATGTGCAATCTGCAGATCGTTCCTGTGCTGGAGGGAAAAGGAAATCCTTTATACTTTAAAAGGGCTTTTCTGTGTTTATTTCTTAAGATAGGATTATGATAATGTGGACCATGGTGTTCTCAAGCTGCCATTAACTCTCCTGCCTCAGTCTTCTGTGTGCTAGCTTACAGGCATGCCCTACCTTATCTGGCCTTTAATGAAATAATTTATAGCTTATATCTTGTCTTATTTTTACTGAGAACTGTTTCCTTAAGCCAGGTGTAACAGCACTGATCTGCAATCCTAGCACTAATGAGGCTGAGGCAAGAGACCAGTGAGAAAAGGGCAGGATGGGCTGCTCAGTGAGACCCTGAAACAGAAGAACAAAAGAAACAAAGCCTGAAGAAAATACATCTGGCAGCAGTAACAATGGGAAGCCCATAAGCAACAACAGGAGCAGTGCTGAGGTGCCTGACCCCATGGAAGATGTGGAGTACTACCAGGGATGGGATGAGGCAGACTATCATTTGATTCTGAATATGGGCTAAAAGTTGTCTCTTTCCAAAATATTTTCTAAGCAAAGTTCCACACTATTCCTGCAGAAAGCTGTGTGTGTGTGTGTGTGTGTGTGTGTGTGTGTGTGTGTGTGTGTGTGTTAGACAGGGTCTCTCTTTATAACCCTAGCTGTCCTGGAACTCAAGCTGTCCTCAAACTCACAGGAGATCTGTCTGCCTCTGCTTCCAAGTGGTGGAAGTTTAAATATGACCCTAGCATTTTTGAGACTGTATAACATGTTGAACCTGGGTTGGTTTTGCTGGTAACAACTAAGTCTACTAATCTTTTCCCATGATAGTGCTCTTATGACTTTACAGCCTTTAACTAGGACTCACTTCTCTTTTGTTTTGATTTTTTGAAAGGAGATTTTGCTAGATAGTTCAGACTAGTCTGGAACTCCTAATCTTCCTACTTCTACCTCTGAAATGCTGGAGTTACACACACATAAAGGACTCACATCTTAAAGGGTCTACAATCTCCCAACACAATCATACAAGGGTCCAAGGCTTCTGGGGCCTGAACTTTTATGGAAGAGGAACCCCACCATCATCCATCCATCTACCTATTTACACACACACACACACACAAACACACACACACACACACTTGGGTAAATTAATATATTACATAACACTGTATCTGGAGCTGAAGATCTAACCAAACTGGGAAAGGCACTACTAGAACCCCTGCTTTTGAGTGTTACCAATACATACAACATGCACATGCATACACATCAGTGTATGGATATAACCTCAAGGTGAAAGCATATTATGGTTACATAAGAGAATGTTCTTGTTCTTATACAATATTTGAGATGTGTCACCATTTTGAACTAAGACACTTTAGTTAAAAAGGAAAGATGGAAGGAGACAGAAAAAGGGACTGAAACACACACACACACACACACACA
>NC_034591.1:103380931-103405146 GCF_900095145.1 Mus pahari | reverse complement strand
AGAGAGAGAGAGAGAGAGAGAGAGAGAGAGAGAGAGAGAGAGAGAGAGAGAAAGAGAGACAGACAGACCAAAAACAATGGCTGGCTGACTATGGCAGCATATGCCAATAATTGTAGAACTTCAAAGCCAGCCTGAGCTATACAAAGACTGATTTTAAAAAACCAAACCTGAGCTAGCAAGATGGCTCAGTGAGTTATGGCACTTGACATAAAGTCTGACCACCCGAGTTTGATTCCTGGAACCCACGTGATGAAGAACAGATCCAACCCAGTTTGCTTTGACACGCCACCCCCACCGCCAACACATCACACACCAAATATATAAATGAATGCAACTAAAAATGTAAAAACCAACCAACCAACCAACCAACCGAAAGCCCACATGGAAACAAATAACGCACAGCTGGCTAAATGGGAACTAACTGGTGATTCCACAGGAAAGGCAGCTAGTTTCCAGTGCACCTTTCTTGTAATTTTTCTGTAGCTGTTCTATTTTTTTTTATTTTTATTTTTTATTTTTTATTTTTTTGGTTTTTCGAGACAGGGTTTCTCTGTATAGCCCCGGCTGTCCTGGAACTCACTTTGTAGACCAGGCTGACCTCAAACTGAGAAATCCACCTGCCTCTGCCTCTTGAGTGCTGGGATTAAAGGTGTGCGCCACCAGGCCCAGCTTCTGTAGCTGTTCTAAATGACTAACAAGCTAGATTTGACTATAAGGGTACCAATACTACTAGTGGCAACATGCCAGCTGTCAGGACAGAGTTCAGTCAACTCAATGTACCACAACCGAAGCTAGAATGTGCTAGGCAAGCAACTTTATCCCCTGAGCCATATGGAGTTTTGAAGTGGAAAGCTAAGTTTTCAGGTAGTTGTAAAAATCAATATGGTGTAGGAACACTTCTGTAAACCCATCATTTGGGAGGCAGAGGTAAAAAGATCAGAGTTCAGGGACAACAACTGCTATAGGAGACCCTGTCTCAGAATTCCCCACTCCTGTCTAAAATCCAAGTTATGAAAATGGAATCCAAAATTCTTGAAATATTCATTTTTATTTATACAGCTCTAGATAGTTAATTTACAAAAGAATTTACAAAGCAGAACATTAAACTGAACTTGTCGTTTGGTACATTGTATTAAAATATTTTATTTTATAATGGAAAACCTGAAAATTTGAGGGAAAAGCATTAAGTAGATTTTAAACTAATGATAAATTCTTTTTAAGCAGAGATTTTGAAAAATGGGTTAGGTAGCTACAGTCTAAAACATTGGTTCTCAACCTGTGGGTCATGACTCTTTGCTGGTTGAACAACCCTTTCTCAGGGATCCAATACGAAATATCCTGAGCATCAGATATTTACGATTCATAACAGTAACAAAATTAGTTATATAGTAGCAAAGAAAATAATTTTATGGTTGGAGATCACCATAAAATGAGGAACTCATTTCAAGGGTAGTAGCATTAGGAAGGTTGAGAACCACTGGTCTGGAAGAACCCTGACTAGAATATATCAAGCCCTACCGAGGGGCTAGAGATGGCTCAGAAGTCAAAAGCATTTGTTGCTCTTGCAGAGGACATAGGTTCAATTCTCAGCACTCACATGGTAGCTTACAACTCTCTGTAGCTCTAGCTGCCAGGGACCCAATGTCCTCTTCTGAACTCTGCAGGCCTGCTTGTGTGTATGTGCACTCAGGCAAAACATTCATACAGAGAGTAAGCAAGTGGAAAAAGGGTTAAAAGAGATCAATGATTCCATCTCCAAGACTTGTGTTTTCCATTTTATTAGTTCTTTGTAAATTCTGTATAATTGTTTTAAGACAAGGTCTCTTGTAGCCAAAGCAGGCCTTGAACCTTAAACCTTCCCAAGTCTATCTGAGTATATCACCATGGTTGGTTATTTATGCAGTGTTGAGGAAGAAACACAGGGTCTGATACTTTTAATCCTTAGAATGATGTCTGAACACTTGCAGTTTGCTAGAGAATTTTTTATTTTGCCGGATTCCTAAACTTTTTTCTTTTTAAAGATTTATTTATTATTATATGTAAGTATACTGTAGCTGTCTTCAGACGGACCAGGAGGGCATCAGATCTCATTACAGATGGTTGTGAGCCACCATGTGGTTGCTGGGATTTGAACTCAGGACCTTTGGAAGAGCAGTCAGTGCTCTTCCCCACTGAGCCATCTCGCCAGGCCCCTGATTCCTAAACTTTAAGAGAAAAATTTTTAATTTTCTTTCAAGAACTAGAAAGATCCAGAGAGATTGATCAGTGGTTAAGAGCACTGACTGCTCTTCCAGAGGTCCTGAGTTCAATTCCCTGAAACCACATGGTGGCTCACAACCATCTGTGATGAGATCTGATCCCCTCTTCTGGAGTGTCTGAAGACAGCTACAGTGTACTTACAGATGATAAATAAATAATTTTAAGTGGAGATTTTTTTTTTAAGATTTATTTATTTATTTATTTATTTAGTATACGTGAGTACACTGTAGCTGTCTTCAGATGCACCAGAAGAGGGCGTCAGATCTCATTACAGGTGGTTGTGAGCCACCATTAGGTTGCTGAAAATAGAACTAAGGACCTCTGGAAGAGCAGTCAGTGCTCTTAATCGCTGAACCATTTCTCTAGCCCAAATAAATAATTCTTTAAAAAAAAAAAAAAAAGAATAAACAAGCACAAGGCTATATAGTAAGGCACAGTCTCAAGGGGAAAAAAGGAACAAAAAAGAAGTGGAAAAAGGCAAGCAAATACAACTAAGCCCAAAAGAGAAAAAGATGCTATTTCATAGACATTATAAGGTCAAACTGTCTGGAGAGAAGTGGGTGTGGATAAAAATTACAACTACACAGGGGGGTAGAAAGAGAAAGTCCAGATCAGCGTCCAGCAATTATTTAGCTGCAGGCTGTTAGTGATGCTATAAAATGTATAGACCTACAATCCTAGCAGCTGTGAAGACCAGACAGTAACTACACAGCTGCCTCAAAAGTGCCCGTCTGCATTTGACAGTAAATTACACAAAAAACATTCAGGTGGATCTGAGAAAACACATCAGCTAACTCTAACACTATGTTTTTCTAGTTTAGTGTACAGTTTTTAGTTTACAAATTCAAAGTTTTAAAGTGACCAAAGTCAACTCAGACTTACTACACATATTTTTAATTTTTCTTTTATTCCGGACAAATTCAAACTTACACATGGGAAGAATAAAATGTGTACATAACCCAACCACTGACTACAAATCTCTAAACTATACTTTGAATATTCCTGAAAATTATCTTGCTGAATAAACATTCGATTTTTCTTACAATATATTTTTAGAAAGTATCTCTAACTTAACAAGGAGCCGTTGCTGAAAACTAAGCAAATGAAGCAGCTTCCTCAGAGGCACTAGGAACACGGAGAGAGCAAGCCAGGCTACTCTCAAAGGAAAATGCTGACTTCTTCAACCGTACCAGATTTTTAAAACAAGTGTGATTACTTACCATGGACCAGGCTATGGCTAAGAATACACATTAGAATAGAAAACTTTGGCTTCCAGGATCACTAACGTGAGCACTTAAAACTTAAAAACACTATTGGGAACATTTTTAGAGTTAGTACCTACCAAGATTTAATCAGTACTGGCTGAGTGGAAGAATGGAAGTTTTGACAGAAGGGCTAGGAGCACCAAGGGAAGGGATAATGGAAAAAAAAAAAACCCTTGAATGGGATGCTTTACTGAAGGATGCCAAGAATAAGTAGGCACTGCTGTAACAGCTAACAAAATTGCAGGGCTGTTTTGGGTCTTTTTCTTTTTTTCAAGACAGGATCTCCTTATGTCGCCATGGCTGTCCTGGAATTCACTCTGCACCAGAGACTGGCCTCAAACTCAGAAATCCGTGTGCCTCTGCCTTACAAGTTGCTGAAATTAAAGACGAGTGAGACAAGAATTTTTTTCTTAAAGTATATGATTTTGAGTCAGTTGTTGAAACATTAAGCTTAGCTTTCCTTTGACTATAAAATGCCTTTTCCCTTAGTTATAATAAAGCCTGAATGAGCATGATAAGCAGCTGACACACACTAAGGAGTTATCCAACTTCCTAGGGATGAATCGACTCCAATCAATACTCTCCTGGTCTCAATATAGTGCTATTTAAATGCCTGCTTGATAACATGTCCTTACTGCATATTTCCATTTACATACTAAAATGGTAATGTTATCATCCATGTATTTCTGCAAATTTTTAAAATAAAAAAAATAAGAATTTTATAAAGTGTGGCTGGAGACAGCTCAGCAGTGAATAGCACCTGTTCTTGAAGAGGGCCTTGGTTTGGTGCCCAGCATCCACATGGCTCACAAACACCCGACTCCAGTTCCAGGAGATCCAGTGTCTTCTGACTTCTGAAGGCAGCTACACACATGCAGGCAAAATAGTCTTACAACGGAAATGAAGCTTTAAAAAGTTTTCAAGTATCTTATAAAGACACCCAAAAGCATAGCAGCATGAATTCTAAAATACTAAGATGAAAAAGGGAAAATTTTCCAATAAATATGTGTTTAATTGATTTTAGGGAGTATTTACCTATAGATACAATCTTTGCAAAAAACAAATAGCCATGCCCTAAGTATTGCATCCTTACTAAAAAGCCCATAAACTAACAAGATATTTAATATATCAAGAAAAGTGTAAATGTTGTGTGGGGGTACAAGCCTGTAATCCTAGCACTTGGGAAACAGAGGGTAGAGAACCTTCACAAGTCTGGAAGCCAGCCTAGTATACAAAGGAAGATCCAGGCCAGCCAGGATGGAAGAGAGGGAGAAGAAACAAAAATGCAAATTGGGTAGGCAATATCTGAATCCGAGCACTTGGGACTCAGACAGAACTAACAGTTCTGAGCCAGTATAGGTATAGTTCAGGAATAACCTGGGTTACAGATAAGACCCTGTTTTTTTAAAAAAAGTAACTGTATTTCACATAATACATTAAAAATAGCAACTTGAAATTTAAATTGGGGCAAAGTGCACAGCAGAGACTTTAATCCCATTGTTCAGAAGGCAGAGGCAGACAAATCTCTGAGGTTTAGGCCAACCTGGTCTGTAATAGTGAGTCTGGGACAGATGCATATGACACCCTGTCTCAATAAAACAAAACAAAGAAATTGAAAACGGGGGGAGGAGAAAAAGAATAATGTATCTGTACTTCTGAACAATTTTAATATCTAGAAATTTTCAAAAAGAACCCTAAATGTACATAGCTCTAAAAGTACCAGGATTCTAAAAATAAAAACAAAAAGCTATGGCAGGAACTAGGTGCAAAGTTAAGGTCCGTGACATGATACATGTTAATCCTACTTCATTTATATGAACTATATGCACGATACATCAAGTTGCAATCTTCAAATATACCGGGAGAAAAATAAAACCCACAATTTCTTGAGCTTTTCCTCTTTGCCCTGTGAAATCCAACAAAGGCAGAACCGCCTCATCCCTTGCGTTGAAAAACAAAGAATGCAAGGAGAAGTTACATGACAAAGGCAATATCCTAGACTCGAGTTACTCACAAAGGTGCTTAGACCTGACTGACCACAGTTGCTCCATTAATAAAAATGTCAATCACTAGTAGCAAATGGTGGTAAATATGTTTTAATGAAACCCACTTTCCCTCGGTAGATGCATCCCTCCGAGTGAGATTTCCATTTTCTAAGAACGGTTTCAACATCCTTGGGTGTCCACTTAGGATTTTTTTTTTTTTTGGTCGAGGGTCAGGGAAGTACTACAGAGGGAAAGCCGAAGACCTTCGAGAAAGATGTCTGGCTTTTTTTTTTTTTTCTTTCTTTCCAGTTCTCAACTGCAAGTATAAAGTTTTTAACCTCAGCCTTCAAGAATTAAAAATGAAAAAAAAAAAAATCCTACCAAAAGAAAAGATAAAGGAAGTTCCAGATGGAGATCTGGAAAAGATTCATCGAAAAGAGGGGGCGGGGAAAAGGGGACGCAAGCATGGGACTCCGGGAGGACGTCCTGAGGAGAGCTTTGAATGAAAAGTCCTTCCTCCAGGTCTGGGGGCCGCGGGTGCAGCCAGCCGAGGGGTGACAGGGCCGAGCCCCTCTCCCGCCATCGTCCTCTCGGCCCGGCTCGGCTCTAAGCATCCTGGCGTGCGCACGGGAGGGAGGAACCACCACGGCGCGGCGTCCACGGAGAACAATAGGCTGCAGAGAGGCGCAGGGCCGCGGCCTCCCTACGGGGCGACCACCATCCCGCCTCCCTCAACGCTGCTCCAGACTCACAGAGTCTTGGGCATCTCGTCCTCCATGGCTGCTGCGGTCGCGGCGGCACCTCAGGGTCCAGCTCCCTGCCCTTCGCTACCTCCCAAATCCTTGAGGCGGCTACGGCTGCGGAAGAGCCGGCCTCCTCGCTTGACCGGAGGCTACTTCACTTTCTTCTTTGGCAGCGATTACACAAAAAAAGGCCCGGCCTGCCGCGAACAATGAAACCCCGACCCAAGATGGCGGCGAGCCGGACGCCTAGGAGCCGGCAGCCGGGTGACCCGCGCCGCGCATGCGCAAAGCCAGCTAGCACGCTCGCCCTCCTGGCAGCCGGGCTTAAGCTTCAAGGCCGGGGTTCACTTGGTGCGCAGCCGCGCTGCCACCAGGCAAGGGATGGCTCGGAGTGCGCAGACGCTATGCCAGTAGTTTAGGATTTGTGTAGTTCCAGAGCGGAGTGTTTCATTTGTGGATTATGTAGTGAAGTTAAAAAAAAAAATCTTTGGGGAGGTTAAAGGAATAAAATAGCAGGTGTCTTTATGTTAGCAACAATTTCTTTTTGCACACTACTTTAAGAGAGAACAAAAGGACCTGCGCCGCCCGGGAATCGAACCCGGGTCGCAAGAATGGGAATCTTGCATGATACCACTACACCAGCGGCGCTGTTGAGATCCTGAGCTTCCGAAAACTCATAGGAGATACGTAAGTATCTCTGACGACTGGATTCTTGATTTATGCAAATGAAAATAAGAACGAATTGATACTTGCACTTTTTTCGTTGCTTTATGAAACGATTCATTCTTTCTCATCCCAATGCTGTTGAGTGGCTATTTGAGAAAAATCTCGGCTTTAATTTTTGCTTATTATTTAGATGTAAGAGTTGTGGTAAGAAAATAATGTCTACTTGACAATAAGCAACACTTTGCGAGCAGGAATGATATTTATGTCTGGATTTCTTTTGTATACCCGATGTAATCGAAAAGCTGGTAATAACAGTTACTGTTGCAAATTGGTGAGAAGAATCTCAACAGTCAGCCCTTGGTTAGGGCTCAGAGTTATGGCTCTGGAATGTGGTTCCCGGACTTTTTATCCTTTCTTATTACACCTTACATGTTATGTAAAGCATTTACTAAAGACGTGAAAATTTTTGTATCCAGTGTCGTTCCTTTACATCAGTGGTTCTCAAGCTTCCTAATGTTGCGACCTTTTATACAGTTCCTGGTATGTAGTGACCCCAACCATAGCAGTACTTTTGTTGTTACTTCATAACTGTAAGTTTAATACTGTTATGAATTGTAATGTAAATACTTTGGGCAATAGAAAATACTTTGTAATTTTGTATTTGCATTAATTGTAATGTAAATACTTTGGGGGCAAAGGGGTCGCGACCCACAGGTTGAGAACCAATTATTTACTCTGCCACATTTGGGATTCCTTCCCTCCTTCTTCCTCCCTCTTTTCTTTCAACTTTTCAGTTTTTCAAGACGGGGGGTGGGGTGGGGGTGGTGTCTCTGTGCAGAACTGGCTGTCCTGGAATTAGCTCTGTAGACTAAGCTAGCTTCAAACTCAAAAGATCCTCCTGCCTCTGCCTCCCTAATGCTGGGATTAAAAGCATGAGCCACCACTACCCCACGTTTGGGAGTTCTACTTCTATAATTATCTCTAGAGTATGTTATATTTTCGGATTATATAGAGTCTATTTTATAGACAGATAACAAATATTGTCCACACTTCAGAAAGCAGAAGTAGGTTGGAAGTTCAAGAGTTCAAAGCCAACCAATGCTATTTAGGGACAAGTTCCTCTCTTCAAACAAACAAACAGTAATTTTAAAGAAGAGTATGGCAGATGTTTAAATGTTTAAAGTATTTTGAACACTTTGTGGGTGGGTAGAAATCTATTTAAAATGGCATAGTTTATCAGCATAGGTGTTCAACTGTAACAAGCTTTTCCCTTTTCCAGCCCATTAATCCCCCTGACTCTACGGTTTTGCTTTCTGAGTGTTTCATACAAACACAATCATACAATGTGTGTCTTCTTGAAACAGACCTCTTTGGTCGTTTTGGTGACAGGGTTTCAAAAAAGTATCCCTGGCTGTTCTAGAACTCACTTTATAGACTAGCCTGGCCTTGAACTCACAGAGATCTGCCTGCCTCTGCTTCCAGAGTGCTGGGATTAAAGGTATGTACCACTGTTTGGCAACTTAAAAACAAAAACAAAAACAAAAACAAAAAACCTACATCTAGGGTGAAATTTTCAGTGCAGATATTCTTATACATTGGAATCTTTTTGAGACACCTTGACATGCAGACAAGGTTTTTCTCAGAGTCCAATCTCCTGCCTTAGCCTCCTAAATGTTGGGATTGCATGTGTGATCCACCATCACACCAGGCCAAAGTGAGTTCCTTTTTTCTTTCTTTCTTTCTTTCCTTGTTTCCTTCTCTTTTCTTTAATTTTATTTCTGTAGGATAGATTCCTAAACATAGAATTATTGAATTACATATATGTATAAAAATCAGTAGCAAAAGTCTTGTCCTTTGTGGGGACTCACACATGAAATTCCAGCATCCCATGGACTGAGGTGGGAGGATTATTTTGAATTCATAGCCAGCCTGGGCTATAGTATAAGATCTTATCTCAAAAATAAAGAAACACATAAATAAATAATAGAAAACATGAATCAACTAGGTGACAAAGTCGAAGGTTGTGGCCATCATTCACATCCCCTAAGAGTGGTTCAAAGTCAGACCCTAAGCTGCCCTCCTCTGCTCCCTCCATTTTGTCTTATACTGAGGTATTATTAATTTTATTTCACTTTTGTTAATATAAGAGATGGAAAGTGGTTCTCTCTCTCTCTCTCTCTCTCTCTCTCTCTCTCTCTCTCTCTCTCTCTCTCTGTCTTCCTCACCCTCCTTCCCTTCCCACCTCCCCCCTTTTGAAACAGGGTCTCACATGTAGCTTGGCTAGCCTGAGGCATGCTATGTAGATCTACCAGGCTAGCCTCGAAATCACAGACGTCCAACTGCCTCTATCTCTGCCACCAAAGTGCTGGGATTTGTAAAGCAGCCTTGTTTCTGGCTGCGTTTTCGTACGTATTTTTTTTTTTCAGGATATATACAACCTAAGTGCCCTAACTTTGGCTATAACAAAACTCAAATTTTGATAAAAATGATGAGTTTCAAATATCCCATAGCAGCTGTCATTTCGCCGACCTCTTCTGATGTTTGGGCATGCCCAGTGTTGGGGTGGTTAGGTTCTGGAAGGGTTTCTGCGCTTTGCCAGAGGCCCTTGAAGGTGGAGTGGCTCTGGCAGAAAACAGCCTCCAGGTGGCGCACAATCTACACTATAGCGAAGTATACTACCAAGGCCCTTAGGTCTTCAGAGCCAGATGTGAGGTCGCAGAGAGCCACCAGGCTTTGAAAGTACTAAACTACGAAGGTTTTCTCAGCCTTTCTCAGTCTTGCCATTTCTGTTTGGCCCCTAGGCCACACACCTCCCACAAACACTCATCTCAAAGACATGTGTTTTACTGGGAAAAACATCTTAAGAAAAAAGTGCACAAAGGGAACTGTTCAATCACGTGCTCAGAAGCTTCTCTACGTCAAGTTCCGGAGGACCCCGCCTTCCAAAATTTAGGTTGGGCTTCTTTTTTTCAGAGGGATACATTTTCTGCCATGCAGAACTCTGTGCACCTGTATAGTGTTGCTCAAGTGCAGCAGCCAACTTGCTATTGTATTTAAAATTTTTGGACGAAAATTTGCAAAAGATGAAAGATGAAGCAATTTACCACTTCCTGTCGACTGATAGAGCTCTTTTGCATTTGGGGTAAAAATTAATGACAATCCTAATGATTGTCCTAGTATAAGAAAATATTTGGCGGCTGGTGAGATGGCTCAGTGTTTAAGAGCACTGACTGCTCTTCCCAAAGTCCCAAGTTCAAATCCCAGAAACCACATGGTGGCTTGCAACCATCCGTAATGAGGTCTGATGCCCTCTTCTGGAGTGTCTGAAGACAGCTATAGTGTACTTACAGAAAAATAAATACATCTTTAAAAAAATACTTATTTGTCCCTAGTTATTAATGCATTTGGTTTTAAATTCCTCCTCTTGGCTGGGTGTGGTGCTAAATCTCAGCATTGCAGAGGCAGAGGAGGCAGAGGCAGAGGCAGAGGCAGAGGCAGAGGCAGAGGCAGAGGCAGAGGCAGAGGCAGAGGCAGAGGCAGAGGCATCTCTGTGATTTTAAGGCCAGTCTAGGCTACATAGTGAAATCATGTCTCAAAACAAGCAAAAAATGACAATGGTTCATTCTGGTTAATAAGATTTTAATCAGTAAGATACTATTGCAATAGGGGAAATTCCCCCAATTCAAACGTAATTTGCATAGAGGTGGAGGAATATTTTAGGGCAAGAATGAGGTAACAGGGAAGGAGCTGAGCAGGGGCTCAGTAGGACAAAGGTATTCAAAGACCAGAGAAGCAGGAAGTCAGTCCATGTGCAGCCTATCTGTGTTTGCTAATGGCCTCTCTGTGGAGTACACTGCCCTAAAGTAACCCTTCCCAGACTCTGTAGTTTCTTTTTTTTTTTTTTAAAGATTTATTTATTATATATAAATACAATGTAGCAGTCTTTAGACATACCAGAAGGCATCAGATCTCACTACAGAGGGTTGTGAACCACCATGAGGTTGCTGGGATTTGAACTCAGGACCTCTGGAAGAACATTCAGTGCTTTTAACCACCAAGCCATCTTGCCAGCCCTGTAGGTTTTGTTTTTTTTTTAAATTTAAGTCTTTATTGTTTTATTTTATAAATGTCTGGTCTCTGAGGAGTCCAGAAGAGCATGTCAGATCCCCTGGAACTGGAGTTACCAACAGACGCCATGTGGGTGCTGGGAATCAAACCCTGTGTTCTGGAAAAGCAACAAGTGCTCTTAACCTCTGAGCCATCTCTCCAGGGAATTCTTGGTGGTCCTGAGTTTTCTGAAAGAGACTGCTTTTTCAGACAATGTTCCTTTGAGGAACTGTGTGCTGTGTTACCTTACAATTACTCTTCATAGACTGGGAATGCTGGCACATGCTAGTGACCCCAGCCCTCTCTGGGTTCAGACAGGAGGAATCAAAGTTTGAGGCCTGCCTTTCTGGGTTGCATTGAGAGACCCTATTCCCAAAAGAAACAACAATTATACTTTATGCATGTGATAACATTTTCTCTGTTAGTTTTGCTTCATCATTACTGCAATTTGTTCTGTTGTTATTTTTAAAAACAGGTTCTTACATAAAACAGGCTCACTTGAACTCTTAACCTTCCAAGTCCAATGACTACAGAGGTGCATGGCCTCACCTGCCTCTCTCTCTCTCTCTCTCTCTCTCTCTCTCTCTCTCTCTCTCTCTCTCTCTGTGTGTGTGTGTGTGTGTGTGTGTGTGTGTGTGTTTTCAGTCTATCATCTGGATTGTACTTCTGAAAGGACCAGGGTGCAGAATGGAAGTACCTTGGCTCCTACTCTGCAGATCGCCCCAGCTGCCTCCCGCAGAACTTCCTGTGTATTCATTCTTTCACATGGCTTCAGTTGTGGAAGTCAGTTTCCAAATATGACACTAGGCCCAAGGTCAGTAGCATGGCCGATTCTAATCAAACAACAAATATTTACCAAGGGCTTATTTGCATTTAATGCACTGAACTCCTGTGGCATAATGTGCTTTGGAAAATGAAGTAAAAGCCACAGCTTTTAGCTCTGTTTCCTTGGTAGTGTGTCGACTGTCTGAGCTCTGTGCCCCTAAGTGCAGCTCTTGCATTTCGGTCCCAAATCCCTCCCACCCTGCATTCTGGAACTGAGTCACCAACCTGTCACGCATGTCACGTGTTCTTTCTCTTTGCTTTTTCTCCTATTACCTACATGGCCCTGCGCCCTCACGTCCTCTCAGCTTTTGCCCAAATACTACAGACTCAATGAGGCCACAGTGTGCATGTGGAAGTGGTTGGTTCTCCCCAGTCTTTATGTGGGTTCAGGATATAGAACTCTGGTCACCGGGCTTGGACCACAAGCACCATTACTGACTGAACTATTGTGATAGCCCCAAGTTCAACATTACTTTGTAGCCAACTCAGTTTCCTTCCATTCATACTGTTCTTTATGATCATATATTGTTTCTTTTGTGTTTGTCTGAGGGTGGGGCAAGAGAAAAAGGGATCATGTTAGAGCCTATAGCTTTTCTCACAGAAGTCAACATTAAGTATCTTCCTCAAATGCATCTTCAACTCCTCTCTCTCTCTCTCTCTCTCTCTCTCTCTCTCTCTCTCTCTCTCTCTCTCTCTCCATATATCTTTTGGCTTTTTGAAACAAGGATTCTCTATGTCCTGGAACAACTCATTCTGTAGATCAGTGTCACCAATATAGATGTTGTAGAACCTGGGAGTCTGGAATTTATAAACAAGGCAGACTAAAGTCTTATGCAATAGCCCACTCTATTTGGAATATCAACAATTTATATGTGGATTAAGAAAAAAATCACATGAGTTAAGTTCTCATGAATTCAAACGGTATATAATCACAAGGAAAAGCCACATGTGGCAAAAACATGGTTTTCTATCGAGGCATGGAAAGGGGAGTTTAAACATTTAATTGAATAACAACAAGCAATTATGAGTAACTGACATAAACTCATTCCTATCTGCTATATCTGGGAGAAGCAGGAAAACACAGTCCAAGAACAATTCCACGTTTTGAAGAAACTGAGTCCACAAGGTTTTGTTTTTCTTGGAGCTTTCTCACCTGCACTCAGAGTTCTCCTCACAAGACTCTATTCCTGGACTGCGTTCCAACAGACCAGGTTAGTTTCAAAGTCAGATCTGCTTGTCTCTGCCCCCCAAGTGCTGGGACTAAAGGCATAGGCATGAGCCACTGCTGCCCTGACTAGCCAGCTTCTTTTTGTTTGTTTGTTTGTTTGTTTGTTTTTTGTTTTTTCGAGACAGGGTTTCTCTGTATAGCCCTGGCTGTCCTGGAATTCACTTTGTAGATCAGGATGGCCTCGAACTCAGAAATCCCCCTGTCTCTGCCTCCTGAGTGCTGGGATTAAAGGTGTGTGCCTCCACACCCAGCTGCCAGCTTTTACCTTAGAGACAGGGTCTCCCACTAAACTGGGAGATTGCCAATTAGGTTAGGTTGCCTGACCAGCAAGCTCTGGGGACCATCCTGTTTTCCGGCCTTGGGATTATAGTCATGTGCTTCCAAATCCAGAGTTTTGCATGGGCTCTCGGGATCTGAACTCAGGTTCTCATGCTTGCAAACTTAGCGGTTTACAGAGTGAATCATCTCCTCACAATCCATTCTGGGTACAGACTGTGCGCGTGTGGGTGCGCGCGTGTTTTATAGTATGACATCAGTTTAGGAGAGAGGAAAAAAATAATTTTCTTTATTTTTATAATTCCTTTTTTGGACAGATCCCTGTAACAAAACCAAGTCAACAAGAGGACAATAACCCAAATGGTGGCATAGCCCTTTAATCCCAGCACTCAGGAGACAAGAGGCGGGCAGATGTCTTTAAGTTAAAGCCCAGCCGAGGCTAAATAGTGAGGCCCTGTCTCAATAAATAAATGAAAAACAAACAGAAAATTGAAGGGTGCTCCGAGGAATGAGCAGCTCTCCAGAAGCTGGCTTAGGATACAAGACGCCTTCAAAGAATAGTCAGTGTTTAGAGACATGACAGGGCATAAGATGGCAAAGAAGAGTTTGAGTTCTTAGGGCTGGAAACCAAGAAAAGGCAAATATATGGCAGGAGAAAGGAATTTTACTTAAGATGTCTAAAATTGCCTTTGGTGATAAACCCACATCCCTCAGGTAGAGAAGGGAGGAAAGATCCCTTTGTCTTTGTGTGTATGTTTATTTTTATTTCTGTGTTGTGTGTGTGTTCTGGTGCCCTGGAAGGTCAGAGGAGGGTGACAGTTCCCCTGGCACTGCTGGTACAGGCCGTTGTAAGCCTCAGAAACAGAACTCAGTAGCACTCTTAGCCACTGAGTCATTTCTCCAGTGCTTAAAATTTTTTGTTATGCTTACGAGTGTGCCAGAGGAAGGTCCGGTGGAATAAATAGCAGGAAGTGCTTTTAACTACTGAGCCGCGTCTCTAGCACCCCCACTTCCCGTACACACTCAGTGTTTTGTTTTTAGGTAATTGGAAGAAGGTAGACAGCATTTCTTGTATTTGTGTCTTCTCTATTGTCTTCAACTTGGAAACAGACCGTGTGTGAGAGGCCCCTTTGGTGTTCTAATTTTATTCGTATGGCCGTGGGTCCCGTGTTTTGCTCCCCTTACTTCGCAATATCCCATCTCTCTTCTTTTTCTTATCACGCAGCTGGGTCCCTGGAACAGAGTGCTCACTTCTGAAATGTTCGCGGCCGATTTGCCTGGTTTAAACTGAGATTGGCCACGCGCATTCTCTACAAGCTCGCGGTTTGGGGGACTGTAGAGGGCACTTGTGAAGAAGGAGAGGCGAGAAAGGAAAACTGAGGTAGCCTTCAACCTGCGCCTTGGATGTGGGCTCCTGGGACCAGAGGGGACTTCTGGGACACAGAGGACCAGGATTAGATACACAAAATCGGCAAGCCTTGCGAGCAAAGGACCTGGGTGGGGCGAGTGGGCGTGGCCATGTGCACTGGGGCGTGGCCTGGGCGGGGCGAACGCGCGCAGACGCATAGAGCAGGGTCTGCTGGCGGACCCGCGGTCAGTCTGCAGCTGCTGGAGGCCATGGGGCGCTTCGCCACTGCATTGGTGGGCTCGCTGTTCTGGCTGGGGCTGCTGCTATGTGGTCTGGGCAGTCTGGCGAGCGCCGAGCCCCGGGCCCCGCCGAACAGGATCGGTATGTGCGGGGGATACAGAGGCGCCGCTATGCCTAGGTCGGTCTTCCCGCGGCTGGGTGGAGATCGGGGTCCCGAGACCGGGCCGTGCGCTCCCGAGGCTAGAGCAGTGCTACTGGAGGCGTGTGCTAGCCAGGGACTCGGTATCCGTGCAGCTCCAGCCTGGGAGGCCCTCGGCTCTAGGAGCTGAACGCCCTCGAGAGCCCGCCTCTAGCTGTCCCTGGAGCTAAGTCTGTCCGGCCAATTGAGGCACGCAGACTCTGCACAGGGACCAGTCTGTCCCCTACCTCCAGATCCCCTCCCCTGAGAAGGACTGGGACCGCCTCCCCGCACCTGCGCTCTGCTTACTGCCACTGCTGCAGCTAGCCGGAGAACCCGGTCTCTTCGAGGCTTTGGTTGCCTCGGGTTTTCATTCCTGGGTGTCTGTCCCCATCTGAAACTGTGTCTTTCGGGATCGTTAACGGTGTTGGGGCCATAGAGAGACAAAGAACAGAGCTGGGCGAAGATGGCGTCTACTTTATTTAAAATGCGTGCAGGAGGGGCCCATTCATACTTCCCCAGGATTTGGACACAGCAGGGTCCCTGGGTCAGGTGGTGTCTCCGGTATCTTGTGACCTACTGTCAGTTTGTAACTGCATCTATAGCACCTGTCTAGGTTCAGGGAGTCTGTCTTTAAAGAGAACCCTTCCCTCAGGTTTCCCCAAGTTGTTAGTTTTAGTCTTGAGTAATGGCTATTATTGGTTAATGGCTTTTCAAAAACAAAAGCAACACTGCTAAGGAAACAAACGGTTCCTCTTTTCCTTTTCCCCCCTCCGTATAGCAATAGTCGGTGCTGGAATCGGTGGTACTTCCTCGGCCTATTATCTGAGGAAAAAATTTGGGAAGGACGTGAAGATTGACGTTTTTGAGAGAGAAGAGGTCGGGGGCCGTTTGGCCACTTTGAAGGTGCAAGGTCATGACTACGAGGCAGGGGGTTCAGTCATTCACCCCCTAAATTTGCACATGAAGCGATTTGTCAAAGAGCTGGGTATGTGATTTCATAGCACTAAGCAACACTATGTGTGATTGGCCGTTCGTGTTTTCCTAACACAGAGAACTGACTTTCTGCCTTGTCTTCTACAGAGAAGTTGGTGAAACTGTTTCTCTTGCTGTGGGGTTTAGCAGTAGGTCCCAGCTTAGCTTTGAGCCACTCTCCTGTAATGAGACTCTAGCTATCTGTGTGGCATCAGCTCTCTGGAATTACAGCCATGGGGTGGAGTGAGGGTGGCTGTTGCTGTCAATTCTTTTAAAAAAAAATTAAAAAAAAAAATTAAAGAGTTATATTTTAGCTATTTATTTTGTATAACTGTGGGGTGGGGGTGTTGGTCTGAGTGCCACAGGGTGTGTATGGAGGTCAGAGGACAACTGACCCAGTCAGTTCTTTTCCTTCTACTGTGTGGGTCTCAGGAATTGAACCCAGGTGGTCAGGCTTGGCCGCAATCCATTTGGGGCTGAGCCATCTTGCTAGGCCCCTGTTGTCAGTTCTTAAACCTCAGGCTTTAGGTTGAGAAATCAGAGTGTTTTGAACTAGCAGAAGCCTTAGCTCATTCTGCTGCTGAGAAAATGAGACCCATGGGCGTCCAACACTTGGCTTGAAGTCATTCAGACAGAGTACAGACATGTACTCACAGGGACACGTGACTGATATGTCGTCGGCGGCGGAGGAGCGGGCCATGTTCCAGGGAAGTCTGGCAGGCCTGTGCAAGCCTTCTCTTAGGGAATATTGTGTAACTCTGGCCGTTTCCCATTTACCTGAGTTTCCCAGTTTTGCAAAGTGAGGCTTGCCATGGAATCTCTCTTACTCCTCGGGCGCCCTTCCCAGCCCCAGCAGAGGCTTCCTTCTCCATGACTGAGACGAGTGGGTTTAGTTTGGTACATGTATGAGATTTTCTGACCCATCTGCTGCTGTGTCAGTTTGTGGACCGAGCAGTCCACACTGTTCTAAAAATAGAACTCTAATGTGTCTCCTGAGACCTGGGAATGGCCCCTAAGTCACTCAGTCCAGAAAGTCCCTAACAGGTCTCCCAAATTCCCTTCTCATTGGGCCAATGTAGAAATCACTGGCCTAGCTTTCTTCTAGCTTTGTCTTATTTTGTATCATTTTAAGATTTATTTAAATTTTTAAAAATTATGTATCAGTGTGTGTGTGTGGGGGGGGGGCTATATCCATGCAAGAGTTACAGGTGGTTGTGAGCTGCCTGACATGGTTGCAGAACCCAGGTCCTCCACAAGAGCGGCAAGGGCCCTTAACCACAGAGCCATGTCTCGAGCCCCTCCCTCTGTTTTTGCAGGTCTCTCCAGTGTTCCTGCTTCGGGTGGCCTGGTGGGAGTGTACAATGGAAAGTCTCTGGTGTTTGAGGAGAGCAGCTGGTTTGTAATCAACGTGATTAAGCTGGTGTGGCGCTATGGGTTTCAGTCCCTCAGAATGCACATGTGGGTAGAAGACTTGCTGGACAAGTTCATGAGGTAACTATTCAGCCTCTGGTGGACCTAAGATCTGTCGGCCCAGGGAGCATGACAGGGTTAGTCTCCTGCATCCGTTCCACCTCATCACCACCTCGTTAGGCAAAACATTTCGCAGAAAATGCACAGATCATTTTCCCATTTGGGAGCTGAACATGTCATACGTGTTTGCTTCTAAATTGTATTTCACGAGGGCTGAGATGTGGCTCAGTGGTAGGACACTTGCCTGGCATGCCCGACCATCTCATTTAAGGAGTTGACTTTGTATAGAATCTCAGAGTGTCTGGCAATACTAAAGAAACATGGGCAAAGCATGATTTGGAAGTTGAGTCTGAACAACAACCAAGAAACCACGGGTTCTCGTGGCAGTCAGTCGGCTCCGCAGCCAGTGCTGTAGGCTGCTTTCTGCACACGGGCAGAGTGGAGATGTCCTGGCTTTAAGTGTGGAAGGCCACCCACCTAGGAAATGCTAAAGCTGGAGTTGCCACCCAGGCTGACTAGAGTCTCAGTCTGAGTGCCTGCCTCGTGCTGATGAGTGAGATCCTGAGCACAAGAGCTCGGAGGAAAGGTAAACTGAGGTGAACTGTGGCTGTGGGGTTTGGTGTGCGTGCACTTCTCTGTAGATGTAGCCATCCATTTGCCTCTGTGTATGTATGTGCACACAGGAGTCAGCATACAGTGTTTTCCTCAATCACGACTCTATTTTCTGTGTGTGTGTGTGTGTGTGTATGGATGAATGAATGAATGAATGAATGAATGAGTGTGTGTGAGGAATTGAGCTTAGGTCTCCAGACTTTCGTAGCCGACACTGTTAGCCCACTGAGCCATCTCCACTGAACCTAGAGTGAGGCCTTTTTGTAAAATCTTTTAAGTTTTTTTTTTTTAAATATATGTGCATGTGTGTGAGCCCATGTGTGTATATTTGCACAAGTGTATGCAGGAGCCCCCAGAGGCCAGAAGAGGGCATCAGATCACCTACAATTGAAATTACAGGCACTGTGAATCTCAGGCTGGCCAGCCTCCTGAATGCTGGAATTATAGGCATAAGCTACCCGATATAGCCAGTTTTGGTTTTTCTTTCTTTATAATTTTGGAAGATTTATTTATGTCATGTGTATGAATGTTTTGCCTGCATGTATTATATGTACCTCATGTGTGACACCTCAAAGAGCCTGTGGAGCTGGAGTTAAGGATGCTTGTGAGCCACTGTGCAGGTGCTGGGAGCCAAACTCAGGTCCTCTGCAAGAGCAACACGTTTTCTTACCCACCAAACCATCTCTCCAGAGGTTTTGTTGTTTAAATTTTGTTTATTTATTTGCCTTTTTTCTTTTTTTTCTTTTTTTTTTTTGTTTGTTTGTTTTGGTTTTTCGAGACAGGGTTTCTTTGTGTAGCCTTGGCTGTCCTGGAACTCACTCTGTAGACCAGGCTGGCCTCAAACTTAGAAATCCACCTGCCTCTGCCTCCCAAGTGCTGGCCAGTTTTCTTTATCTGCAGTTAAAAACAAAGGTTTATCTATGAATTTGAGACCAGTTTTGTCTATTTAGTGAGTTCCAGGCCAGCCGAGGCTGCATAGTGAAACTCTTTCCAAAAACGAACACAAAATAAGAACCCAAAAAGCTGGGTGTGGTGGCCCACTCCCTTCACCCCAGCACTTGGGAGGCAGAGGCAGGTACGTCTTTATGAATTCAGGGCTAGCCTATTCTACTTAGTGAATTTCGGGCCAGCAAGGGCTGCAGAGTGAAACCATGTCTTTAAAAAAAAAAAAAAAAAGAAAAGAAAGAAAATGAAGTCATTACTCATGCTGAGTCTAGTAGCACAGGCCTGTAATCCTGGACACTTTGGTGGCTGAGGCCTAAGGATGTCATCATAAAGTGATGTGATCGACAGTGAGGTCAACCTGGACAGCTAAGAAGAAGTAAAACCAAGCTGGGGAGTTAGATGTGGCTCATTCCTGTAAGCACAGGGCTTGGGCGTGGAGGGAGAAGCACCATGAGTTCAATGCTAGCCTCAGCTCATAGTGAGCTTGAGGTCATTGGGAGCTGCTCGAGGCTCAGTGTCAACACTCCCGATGAACCCCAAGTCAGGAATAGGGGAGTTTGTCATGCTAGAGCCACAGCTCTATCCCCAGTGGAAAAAAGTAGTTCTTTTTACATTTTTTCTTCAGCGTTATTGTTTTTTGTATTTGAAGGGAGTGGTACACTTGTGCCCAGCATGTGTCTGGAGGCCAGAGGGCAGCTTTTGTGAGTCTGATCTCTTTCCACTATGGGCTTTGAGCATTCAACTTGAGTCATCAAGTTGTGAGGCAAAAGTTGTGCTTTTTACTTGCTGAACCATCTTACCACCCCTGTTTCCTTCTTTTTTTTTTTTTTTAAAAGATTTATTTGTTTATTATATGTAAGTACACTGTAGCTGTCTTCAGACACTCCAGAAGAGGGAGTCAAATCTCATTGTGGATGGTTGTGAGCATCAGGGATTTGAACTCAGGACCTTTGGAAGAGCAGTCGGGTGCTCTTACCCGCTGAGCCATCTCACCAGCCCCCCTGTTTCCTTCTTTTAATGTCAGATGAAGTATTCTAGACTTGTAAGTGAGAAATACTATTTTGGATATTAATATCATAAATAGAAAAAAAAAACAACAAAGATGAACTTTGTAGGGCTTGGGGGTACTAGAAATAATTTATTTCAAAGAAATAAAACAGAGGCAGGTGGGTCAGTTATTCGTTTTACTAGTCTGGGTGTAAATCTTGTCCTCCATCCTGGGACTGGCACTGGAGTGAGGAAGAGTTTAGGAAGATCTGCAAGCTTTCCTGCTGGCGGGAGGAGGCAGCTTTGTCACGGTTAACATGGAGACTGATGTTTGGTAGTAGGGCTAGGTGGAAAAGATTGAGCCTGGAGCATTGGCCAGGTTGACCTTGAGCTTGCTGTGTAGCTGAGGATGACCACAAATTTCCGACTGTCCTGTCTGCACCTCCTCCAGGTGCTGGGATTACAGGTGTGCACTGCCATGCCCAGTTTTATGTGGTACTGGGGGTAGGAGAATCAATCCGGGATTTTGTGTTTGCAAGGTGAGCACTCTGTCAGCTGAGCTATATCCCCAAGACATGCACATCTCTCTGAAAATGTCCCATCGAACACATTTAAGAGCACAGATGTCTTGAGGTGGAAGGCAGAGGGAGGGCAGAGGGCTGAGATTAAGCTGTGCCTCACCTGACTGGTAGGAACTCATCAAAAGGAACCGTGGAAGTCAATTCATGATTTAAAAAAAAAAAATTGTGTGCACTTAGTCTGTTTGTATGTCCATGATCACATGTGCGCCTAGTGTCCAAAGAGGTCAGAAGAGGGCATCAGATCTCTTGGAATAAGAGTTAACAGATGATTGTGAGTTTCCACGTGGATGCTGGGAACAGAACCTAGTCCTAAATCAGGTGGTGGAGGCACAAACCTTTAATCGCAGCACTTGGGAGGCAGAGGCAGAGGCAGAGGCAGAGGCAGAGGCAGAGGCAGAGGCAGAGGCAGAGGCAGAGGCAGAGGCAGAGGCAGAGGCAGAGGCAGAGGCNAGAGGCAGAGGCAGAGGCAGAGGCAGAGGCAGAGGCAGAGGCAGAGGAGGCAGAGGCAGAGGAGTCAATCTCTGCATTTCAGGCCAGTCTAGTCTACAGTCCCTCTACAGAGTGAGTTCTAGAACATCCCGGACTATTCAGAGAAACTCTATCTCAAGCAGAACAAAACAAGAACCCAAGTCCTCTGCAAGAGCAGCAAGTGTTCTTAACTGCTGAGCCATATCTAGCCACATTATCATTGTCATTGTCATTATCATTATTAGTATTAGCTAGAATTTCACTGTGTATCCCAGGGTGTCCTATAATTTGCAAAGCCTGGTATTGGTTTCAGCTTCTGATGCTGTTTGTAGCTCCATGTCCCAAATGGCGTTTAATGGCCATTTCTCTTTTTTGCAAGGATCTACCGTTACCAGTCCCATGACTATGCCTTTAGCAGTGTAGAAAAGTTGATGCACGCCATCGGAGGGGATGACTACGTCAGACTGCTTAACCAAACTCTCCGTGAAAACCTGAAGAAAGCAGGCTTCTCCGAGACGTTTCTCAACGAGATGATTGCTCCTGTCATGAAGGTCAATTATGGCCAAAGCACAGACATCAACGCCTTTGTGGGTAAGCCAGAATCGGAAGAAATCCGAGCTAGCTGTAGCTAAGGGACTGAGCTGGTGGGGAGTCTGGCTCTTAGTGTCTCAGGCATTTTTACCGACATAGTTTATTTCTATCTGTGAGTTGTTAGCAGCAGAGGGCCCTGTGCTTGTTAGTTTCAGTGGCTTTCACCTGAGCAAGACCTTTGTCCCTGAGGGTAATCTGACCTTTGCCCCTGAGGGTCATCTGACAGTACCTAGAGGCTTTTGGGGCAGAATATCTAAGTGGTCAGGAGAGGGCGACTTACCTGACCAAGACAGAATTAAAGCATGTTTTTGCTCCCTCCTGACAGGGGCGGTGTCATTGACAGCTGCCGATTCCAACCTCTGGGCAGTGGAAGGTGGTAATAAAATTGTTTGTTCGGGGCTCCTTCAGGCCTCTAGCAGCAATCTTATATCTGGCTCTGTAATGTCAATAGAGGAGAAGACAAGGACCAAACAGACAGGTGAGGCTGAACTTTGATTTTTCAAATATTCCTGGAAAAAAAAACTCAAGGAGAAAATATCACATGCATCCACACATGATTTTTTTCAAAACTTATTTCATATGTGTGGGTGTGTTTTATTGTATATATGTGTACCGTAGGCATGCAATACCCTCAGAGGCCAGAAGAGGGCATCAGATACTTTGGAACTGGAGTTACAGATGGTTATGAACCACCATATAGCTGCTGGAAATCCAACGTAGGCCCTCTGCTAGAACATCCAGTGCTCTTAACCACTGAGTAATCTCTCCAACCACCTTCCCATGCATCCACCCCCTCCCCCCTTTTTTTCTTAAAAGATAGGGCTTTTCTATCTAAAGTAACTCTGGCTGTCCTAGAACTCATTGTGTGGACTAGGTTGGCCTCAAGCTCACAGAAATCCACCTGCCTATGCCTCCTGAATGCTGGCATTAAAGTTGTTGCCACCAAAGCCAAACCAAACCAAAAAGACCTCTAGCTTTTCGCATGGGTAGTGGGGATTTGATATCAAGTCCCACAAGTCTATAACTTCTCATAGCTTCTATTCAGTGAGAACAAAATGTGGAACATTCCCTTAGAAGATGAGGGTTTTTTCCATATCCCATGAGCCATGGTCATGCCCTTTAGCACAGCTGGGAACATTTCTGCATGAGCAGTGTGAAGTTCCACTGTTTGGGGGAACTTTGTAAAAGATGCCAGGAGAAAAGATTTCCTGGCCCGGGGAGATGGCTCAGTTGGTAAGAGCACTTGCTGCACAAACATGAGGACCTGAGTTCAGATCCTTAGTACCTATGCTTAAAAAAGAGCTAGATGTCCCTTGTGTGTGCCTGGAATCCCAAGAGTATAGACAACGCTGGGGCTTGCTGTTAGCTACTTGTTAATGAGGTACCCTGTGTCAAGGGAGTAAGGCAAAGAGCAATAGAACAGGACACCCCATGTGTTCCTCTAGCCTTTGTGTGCATACCCAGATGCATACACGTACATACATAGGTGTGCATATATACCTGTGTGCTCAACACACACACACACACACATACACACGTTGGAAGAGCACTTTCCTAGTAAGCATGAAGCCATGGATTTGATCTCCAGAAAACCACAGAAATTAGGTGATGGCACAGACCTTACACAGTACTCCAGAAGTGTGGGCAGGAGAACCAGAAGTTGAAGGTTATCTTTGGCAGTATAGCGAGTTTGAAGGCAGCCTGAGCAACACGAGGCACTGTCTCAAAAGCACAAACAGGGCTGGGAAGACGAGAGCCTTTTCAGTAAAGTGCTCACCAGCAAGCATGGGGACTTGACTTTGATCCCAGCACCCACATACAAAGCTGGGCATTTGGTCAAGTGCTTGTAATTGTGGTGCCGGGGGGTGTAGAGGCAGGGGAATCCTTGGGGCTCACTGGTAGCCAGCTTAGCTTAATAGGAGCTACAGTGAGAGACAAACAAGGTGGGAGGCTGGGGAGATGACTCAGTGTTAAGAGCACTTGATGAAAGAACCTAAGTTCAGTTCCCAGCACCCTCATGGGAGCTCACAGTGGCCTGTAACTTCAGTTCCAGAGGATCCGACACCCTCTTCTGGCCTCCATGGGCAGCAGACACATACTTGGTACAGAGACATACACATGGACAAACATTTCTATAAATAGTAGTAATAATAATAATAATAATAATAAATCCTTTTTTATGATTTATTTTGTTTATAAGAGTACACACTGGGGGCTGAAGAGATGGCTCAGGGGTTAAGGGCACTGTCTTCTCTTCCAGAGGTCCTGAGTTAAATTCCCAGCAACCATATGGTGGCTTATAACCATCTATAATGAAATCTGGTACCCTCTTCTGGCATGTAGGCACACATGCAGTCAGAACTCCATACATAATAAATAATCTTTTTTTTGTTTTGTTTTTTGTTTTTTTGAGACGGGGTTTCTCTGTATAGCCCTGGCTGTCCTGAAACTCACTTTGTAGACCAG
>NC_034591.1:103378381-103380766 GCF_900095145.1 Mus pahari | reverse complement strand
AAGTACACACTGTAGCTGTCTTCAGACACACCAGAAGAGGGCATCAGATTCCATTATAGATGGTTGTGAGCTACCATGTGGTTCCTGGGTATTGAACTCAGGTCCTCTTGAAGAGCAGTCAGCACTTTTAACTGCTGAGCCATCTCTCCAGCCCAAATAAATAAATCTTTAAAAAAAGAGAAAGACAGAACCCAAGATGGGCAACTCCTGGGGGTGACACTTGAGGTTTAGCCTCTGGCCTCCAATACAAACACACTCTTGTATGCGTACACAAAGAAGACAAACAATGCTACAGAATTATTTGTAGAAGGCCTGAAATTGAGTGTTAGAAGCACTAAGAGCTGCATGTTTTCCCATGCCCTCTAGGAAACCCCACTAAGATGTATGAAGTGGTATATAAAACAGGATCTGAGACCCATTCTGACTTCTACGACATTGTGCTTGTGGCTGCTCCTTTGAACCGGAAGATGTCCAACATAACTTTCCGAAATTTTGATCCGCCCATTGAGGAATTCAATGACCCATATCAACAGCTGGTGACAACTTTCATCAAAGGGGAGCTCAACTCCACTCTCTTCAGCTCCAGACCCAAGGATCAGTTTGGCCTCTCTGCAATTCTTGTCACTGATGACTCCGATATGTTTATTAACAGCCTGTCCATTGTGGCCTCTGTAAGACAGAAGGAGGGTCCCCCACCCGCGGTGGATGGCATGCATGTGTGGAAGACCTTCTCCAGGGACATCCTCACCAAAGAACAAATTTCAAAGCTCTTCCTGTCCTATGATTATGCTGTGCGGAAGCCGTGGCTGTCCTATCCTCACTATGAGCCTCCTCAGAAGTGTCCCTCCATCATCCTCCACGACCGGCTCTATTACCTCAATGGCATCGAGTTTGCCGCCAGCTGCATGGAGATGAGCGCCATTGCCGGCTACAACGCCGCTCTCCTCGCCTACCACCGCTGGAATGGCAATGAGGACATGATTGATCAGGACGACCTGTATGAAAGGCTTAAGACGGAGCTGTAACTGAGCACCGCCCCTCCCCGGAGCGTCCTGCTCTCGAAGGGCCGAGTCAGCAGAGAGGATTTTGAACCTTTCCCAGCACTCCTCATGTGGGTCATGAGAAAACACAGTGTTCCTCGGAGAACTCGTTCTTCAGTCAGAATGTCTTCACTCTTTGGTTTTGGGGGCGGCGCAGGAGGATTGAACCTGGGGCCCCATGCATGCTGGGCAAGCGCTCTCCTCCTGAGCTGAGCTACATCCCTAGCCCTCCTTTGTGGTTTTTCTTTTGAGACTAGGTCTCACTAAGTTGTCCAGGTGGAATCCTCCTGCCTCAGCCTGGCTGATAACAGGAGAAACATTGGACTTTCCCAGGTTTGTCTGGCTTTAAGAGTCACCTGGAACTTGATAAACATCTGGGTTGGGGGTCAGTGGGCTGGTGTGGGCCTGGCTTTGTTTAGATGGTAATCTTTTCTCTCTCTCTTTTCTTCTTTGGGGGATGTTACAACTAGGTCTTAGTCTGCACCCCAGGCTGGAATTCATTATGCAGCCCAGGCAGTCTTGCCTGAAGTCCTGACTTTAAGAATGTGACTTTTGATTGCTTCTGCCTTGGCTTTATCAGGGATAGAGTCAGAGATAGAAACAGAGAAATCCTGTGACTTGGAACCAAATATGTAAGCTATTAACTTGAGAAACGCCCTCATATGAGGAGGTCTGTTTTTCTGTACTGTGGGGATTGAACCCAGGACCCCGAGTATCCCAGACAAATGCTCTACCACTGAACTACACAATGCCAGCCTCAAGAGCTTCAGGACCGACATCCAGAGAATGGAATCTCCTAGGTTGAGGATGGGGGTCTTGGCTCTATAGCTTTGTCAAGTTCAAGTTCCTCGCATGCAGCCAAGGGTGAGCAGGTCCTGGGTGTCAGGGTTAAACCGTCTATAGAGAGCTTTGAGTGCCTTAAACGTGCTAAGCAACACAAGTCGTAACCACCGCAGACCGGTACCGGAGGTGACTGGCTGCTCAGTGGTTACTCAGCTGTGGTCTCCATGGGAACGCACACTAGAGCAGAGGCAGCCTGAGTGAGCCCAGAGCAGTTGGCCTTAGAACCAGGTCTTCATGGCCACATGAGTTCAGAGGGCCGCACATCAGATGCTGGGCATGCGCAGTGACAGTGGCGCTCAGTTGTAGCTGCAGGTGGGAGTCAGGTTTCTCATACGTAGACAAGCTCAGTAGACAAGCTCAAGCTCTAGCGTTTAGTCCACTGCTCAGAGGTCTCCAGTGACTGTCATAGCCTCTAGTATTAAGAGGGGAAAAAGCCGGGCGTGGTGGCGCACGCCTTTAATCCCAGCACTCGGGAGGCAGAGGCAGGTGGATTTCTGAGTTC
>NC_034591.1:103377189-103378346 GCF_900095145.1 Mus pahari | reverse complement strand
AGAGAAACCCTGTCTCGAAAAAAGAGGGGAAAAAAAGTAATTTTACCTGCTTTGGTGGTACTTGCCTGTTATCAGTACTTTTGTGACAAAGCAAGAGGGTCAAGAGTTCAAAGCCAGCCTGGGCTGTGGCAACATCCTATCTCAAGGAGTAAAAATCAACTCTCTTCACCAAGTTATAGTGTTGCTTCAATAAAGTGGTCTTAAAAAGCCTGATTCTTAAAACTTATTTTTCCCTACTGTAGCTGTGGGAATTAATAATGTGTGGAGAAAGCATCCAGAAATTATGGATTCTGATTAAATCCATAGTTTAATCAGAAGGTTGGCTTTTTTCTAATTTGTTTACAGACATTTGTATTTTTTTCCTGCTGTGGTGTTAAGGAATGTGGTTTGTCAAAAACACAACACTCAGAAATATAACACTCTCCTGTGTTCGTACGGTGGATCTTCATACGGTGGATTTGCATAGTGGCGCCTCCTCAGAGGGGGTGTGTCTCATGACCCCCAGTGGGCACCCAGAACTGGGAAGCAGTGAGCCTCACATGTTCTATTTTCCACATGTACAATATACCTGTTGTAAAGTGTTAATTTATAAATTTGGCACAGTAAGAGATTAACAACAATAATTATAAGATAGAAGAATTGTAACAATTGGAAGTCGATTAAAACTTACAACTTATTTCTGGTCTGTTTTTCTTTTTCTTTTCTTTCTTTCTTTTTTTTTTTTTCTTGTTCTTTTTGTAGACAGGGCCTCACTATGTAGCATTGGCTGGCCTCAAAGTCATACAGACAGCCTGTTTCTGCCTCCTGGGTCCTGGGATTAAAGGTGTGTGCCCTCGCATCCACCAGCTCTTTCTGGTATTTTCCATTGAGTATTTTCAATAAGCAAAAGCAGCATCACCTAAGGGCGGGGCCGCTGCAGATGCAGGGACATAGGAGAGCTCAATTCCTACCATTGCTGCAGATGCAGGGACGCAAGATAACTGAATTCCTACCATTGCTGCAGATGCAGGGACACAGGATAGCTGAATTCCCACCATTGCTGCAGATGCAGAGACACAGGATAACTGAATTCCCACCATTGCTGCAGATGCAGGGACACAGGATAGCTGAATTCCTACCATTGCTGCAGATGCAGGGACACAGGAGAGCTGAATTCC
>NC_034591.1:103359677-103376289 GCF_900095145.1 Mus pahari | reverse complement strand
GCAGGGACACAGGAGAGCTGAATTCCCACCATTGCTGCAGATGCAGGGACACAGGAGAGCTGAATTCCCACCATTGCTGCAGATGCAGGGACACACAGGATAACTGAATTTCTACCATTTGTGGACTAGGTTTGCAATGGGATATATTTAGGCTTGTAATTTAAAATTTTGCTGGTGGGCCGGAGAGTTATCTCAGTGGTTTAGAGTTGCAGGCAAAGTACACATTCATGTCAATTAAAAAATTAAGAAAAATCTTTAGCCAGGTGTGGTGGCACATGCCTTTAATCCCAGCGCTTGGGAGGCAGAGGCAGATAAATCTCTTGAGTTCAATATAGAGGTAGGTGGATCTCTGTGAGTTGCAAGGCTAACCTGGTCTACACAGTGAGTTCCAGATCAGCCAGGGTAGCACACTGAGACCTTGTCTAAATTAATAATAGTAATAAATAAATAAATAAATACCACTCAAAATGTGAGCTCCTGTTTCAAAGAAAAGAAAAAAATACTTTATCAGACCAAAAAAAAAAAAAAAAAAAAAAAAAAGGATATAACCTACTGAGCATGCTCATAGTTCAACAAGGAAAGATGGATTGACAACCTTCTCCTTTCCAATAAGCACAGCTTCTGTTGTAAAGACTGGGCCAGAAAATTCCCAGAGAGGTCTCAATCCAGATGCTGGGTGGAAGTTCACATCCGTTGGCTGGTGTCAGGAGTGTCTGCAGCTGGAAGGACAGCTAGAGGAGGGAGTAGTGAGGGCTCAGAGAGAGACTGATCCCCTTTGGGCTGTTACAGGACAGCTTCTTGCCCTTGCTCTCAGGCGTCCCCTCACCACAAGCTTTACAGAAGCTTGGCCATTGGAGGTGCCTCCTGAGTAAGGTAAGGGGGTGGTGGAGGGGCGGTGAGCAGGGGATTTCAGAACATTGAGATAACAGAGCATGAGTATTTTAATCATAATTTTTGGGCTTATTAGTAGCATTCTTCAGTGTCAGCCACAAAAACCACAGTGAGCTCATACATAGGTGCAGGAAGGGCTGCCAGGTGGTCAGCTCTGACTCCAACCATTTTAGACGTTAACAGTTCATATTTGATGGGCCCTACAAAAAGCTTTGTGGAATTTCTTAAGGTTAGCAAACCTCACTTAGAACATACAGAACAAAACAGGGTAGGTCGTCAGCATGTCTTTGAGCCAATTCACTTCTCTGTGTCAATGACTGGCAGGCATGTTAATCCCAACACTTGGGAGACAGAGGCAGGCGAATTTCTGAGTTCGAGGACAGCCTGGTCTACAGAGTGAGTTCCAGGACAGCCAGGGCTACACAGAGAAACCCTGTCTTGAAAAACCAATAAGTCAATAAATAATCAATCCTAGCACTCAGAAGTAGAGACAGGTGAATCCCTTTAAGTTCTAGGCTGGATACAACCACATAGTAAAACCCTGTCTCAAAAACAAGCAAAGCAAAATAGAAATGACCTCTCATCAAGCATCTCATGTATTTTTTCCAACATAATATTTTTACTGATTATTTGGGAATTTCACATCCTGTACCCATCACACTCACTTCCCTGTCCTCTCAGTTCGGCTCACCCCAACCCTGTGACTTCCCTTCAAAAATGAAAGAGGAGGAAGAAGAGGAGGAGGAGGAAGCAGAGAAGAAGAAGAAGAAGAAGAAGAGGAGGAGGAGGAGGAGGAGGAGGAGGAGGAAGAGGAGGAGGAGGAGGAGGAGGAGGAGGAGGAGGAAGAGGAGGAACAGGAGGGGGAACAGGAGGGGGAGGGAAGAGGGAAAAAGGAGGAGGAAGAAGAGGAGGGAGAGGAGGAGAAGGAGAAGGAAGAGGAGGAGGAGGAGGAGGAGGACCACCACTAACACTCCCACTGACAACCAAAACCAAGTTAAAGACCATGGTCACACATCCAATGGCCAGCCCCTTCAAAGAAAACTGAGTCCTTCCCCACCTACACTCCCACCAGAAGCCATCGATTATGCAGAGTTACACTTCAGCATCTTTATCACAATTTTTAAGAAATCTCTTTGATGGTTTCCTGTCTAGGCTGTTACTGTTTAGGGGGCAGGCTGGGGGTAGAGATTGTCACAGAAGATTTCTATGTCCTTTATTCTCAACTGTGAGTCTGCAGTCATTGATCCAACAGCAAAAGTTGTTTCCTTGCCCTTTTACAGTCAGTGGGAGCACAGATCCTGGACTTCCACGTGGTTTCTGTCAATAACATGGCCTCCAGCATCAGCATGTGTCCCAGACCTCAGCATGGTCTCTGGAAGAACAGGTCACAAACATCAACACCCCCCCCCCTCTCTGCCACAGCAAGCCCGCACCCCTCCCCCACCTCAGACACCATCCTAGCCTTCGGTGGCAGCACACACTACGGACATGCAAATGGCCTTTAATGGTAACACGGACCTCAGGTACCAACGTGGCCTGCATCTGATGTATTTTACTGTGAACCCCGGTGCTCTGTCTGCATCATGGTGAAGAACTTGCCTCGAGTTTAGGTGACTTCTCTGTGCTTACCCAAGCTGCCCTTGCTCTGTTGATTGCAGGAACTTCTTCCTGTGGAGATCAGAGCTTCATGTATCCCGGGCAAGTGCTCTACCATCTGAGCCACACTGCCAGCCCTCATTCTTTATAGGTGCATCAAATGCCTCTGTGTTTATGTTCCACTTTTTCACAGTCCACACACCCATTGATGGACACCTGGCCAATTCCGCGACTTGCTACTGTGGATAAACATGGATGTGTGAGTATCTTTTAAGTGTCCTTTGGATACATACCTGGAAATGGCATAGCCAATGATTGGTCCATTTCTGAGTTGCTGGTTTTCTCGGTTGTTTTGGAACAAGCACTCCAATACCAATGAGAGTGGAAGACGAGATTCATCAGTGGTCCAGAGAAAGCTCCTAAAAGGCCTCTATCCCAGATCCATCTGTATTCTCATTCTATACTCTAAAACCACTAGCTAGGTGAACAAGCAACCAAGATGTACAGAAGTGTACTTGTCAGTCAGCCTTTTGTTTTTATTTTTATTTTTATTTATTTATTTTTTAAGATTTATTTATTTATTATATGCAAGTACACTGTAGCTGTCTTCAGATACACCAGAAGAGGGCATCAGATCTCATTACAGATGGTTGTGAGCCACCATGTGGTTGCTGGGATTTGAACTCAGGACCTTCGGAAGAGCAGTCAGTGCTCTTAACCTCTGAGCCATCTCTCCAGCCCAGTCTTTTGTTTTTAAAGGGATATATTATAGTTGGCAGTGAAGCTTATGTGGTCGGATTGTGAAGGACAATGTATTAATCAGGGTTCTCTAGAGTCACAGAACTTATGGAATGTCTCTATATAGTAAAGGAAATAAATTATTGGAATGACTTACAGTCTGCAGTCCCAACTAACCCAACAATGGGCAGCTGTGAATGGGAAGTCCAAGAATCCAGTGGCTTCCCAGTCTCACAAGGCTGGGTGTTTCAGCGGGTTTTCTGCATAAGGTGGAACCCTGAAAAATTAGGTTCCAACAGATGTGCTGGCAAGCAAGTGCAAGCAGATGAAGAAGGAAGTCTTCCCTTTTCCATTGTCCTTGTATTGAGCTCCAGCAGAAGGTATGGCCCAGATTAAAGGTGTGTACCACCACTCCTGGACCTAAACTTTTCTTTACTTGGAACTTGCTCTGTCCCTGGCAGGTCTTGAGCTCAGAGATCTGCTTGCCTCTGTCTCCTGGGATTAAAGACATGTACCACCTTGCCTGGCCTAGGCTTTTCATGGCCACTATGCCTCAAGGTCTGGATCAAAAGCCTGTGTCTTCCAGCCTCAAGATCTCAGTCACAGGTGGGCCCTCCATTTCTGGATTGTAGTTCATTCTAGGTATAGTCAAGTTGGCAACTGGGAATAGCAACCCAGGCAATGACCCAGTGTTTCAGCTATGTCTCCATGCCATTCTGTCCCAGGTAGCAAGTGAAATGATGCCTGAGAATGAGAAGTACAAATAGGGCTTCAAGTAACTCTAATAATTTATTGATTGATTGATTTAATGTATACAAGTACACTGCCGTTCTCTTCAGACACACCAGAAGAGGGCATTGGACCCCATTACAAATGGTTGTGAGCCACCATGTGGTTGCTGGGAATTGAACTCAGGATCTCTGGAAGAGCAGTCAATGCTGTTAACCAATGAGCCACCTCCCCAGCCCCCTCTAACAGTCTTTTAACCTTGCTTTACTTTAGTATATATGCATGTATTGTGGGGATGTCCACAGAGGTCAAAAGAGGGAATAACAGGCCAGTGTGGGTGTTGGTAGCTGAACTCAGACCCTTTGGAAAAACAGCAAACCTTCTTAACCACTGAACCATCTCTCTAGTACCTTAGGCCTTTTTATTTTATTTTATTTTATTTTTAAAATTTATTTATTTATTTACTATATGTAAGTACACTGTAGCTGTCTTCAGACACTCCAGAAGAGGGCATCAGATTTCGTTACGGATGGTTGTGAGCCACCATGTAGTTGCTGGGATTTGAACTCAGGACCTTTGGAAGAGCAGTCAGTGCTCTTAACCACTTAGCCATCCCACCAGCCCTTTTTATTTTATTTTATTTATTTTGAGACATGGTTTTTCAATGGCGCCTTGACTATTCTGGAACTATGTAGACCAAGCTAGCCTTGAACTCACAGAGTTCTGCCTTTGCCTCCTGAGTGCTGGGACTATAAGGTATAATTCAACATGCCTGGCTTTGGACCTTATTGTTGCAGGATTTTCCCTGTCGAATTACATTAGGACAGCAGGAGGCCTGTGATTGGACAGGGGAAAGGGAGGTGGAGCTAAGAGTTGCAGAGATGGAATGTGTAGCAGAGGGGGAGAAGGAGAATGGAGACAGAGGTGAACCAGCCACAGGTAGTTATGATATCATAAGGTTAGAATAATTGGGATAAAGCTTTTATCATTATCAACTGGCTCTGAAATTATTGTATTGGCATCTTGTAAATTGTGATTTTTTAAAAAATTGATACATAAATCTGATTGGTTAACCATAATTATAAGCCTTAAGAGTTTTTACTCGGGGGCTGGTGAGATGGCTCAGTGGGTAAGAGCACCCGACTGCTCTTTTAAAGGTCCTGAGTTCAAATCCCAGCAACCACATGGTGGCTCACAACCACCCGTAACAAGATCTGACACCCCCCTTCTGGAGTGTCTGAAGACAGCTACAGTGTACAAATAAATAAATAAATAAATAAATCTTAAAAAAAATGACAAAAACAAATTATAAATGGTGACTTGAATTAGTGGATATATACAGAAGAATGTCATAAAGAAGGCAGAGGAAGGCACAGCAATCGCATGGCACAAACAGCTATACATTAAACTTTTGACTTTGGTCTACAAAGTTTCATGAATCTGATCCCCCCAAAAAAGCTTACAGTAAGCAAAAGGGGGGAGAGGTAACTTTTAGATTTGTAGCGGCTGGGAAAATGTTTCAAAAGACATGGAATGATCTCCCTATTGATTATTAGTGTTATGAGATCTGGGGTCAGTAAAGGGATAGGAAAGGGATGCAAAGGAGAGTTCAGAAGTACTTGATGGAAAGCTATAAGCTTAAAGAGAAGCATGCCTATAGGCTACTTTGATCCTCTAAAATATAACCCATTGGCTTAGAAGAAAATCCAGTGCGGAAGTTTGCTGAGCAGAGAGATGTTGCTAGATGAAGGGCTTTGATTACAGTCACACAGAATACTGAAAAGTGGGATAATACCTGCCCACAAGGCAAAAGATAAATGAAAAGTTCTCGAGGGTTTTTGAAACAACAAGGTCATATACAGAATGAAGTCTGTACCAAATTTTTCCCCATAGTCTCTTGCACTGGATATGCCAGAATATTTAAAGATGGGTAATACATAGAAATAAGAAACCTGTCAATGAAAAACATAAGCCATTAATTTTTTTGTCTACAAGTTGATCAATACCAAGGAAAATAATTGTTATTCTTGATGATGGATAGGATAGGAAATTAAGGTTACAGAAAAACAACATTAACAAAACCAAAACAAACAAAAAAGCATAGAAAGACTGGATTCTGGGTCTCTTTCCCCCTCTAGAATGGAAGGGGGATTTCATTATTTATGAGTGGATCTATTCAACTACTAGTAACTGAATATATGTTATGTGACAGCCACTATTTAGACTTGGAGATACAATTGTTCACACTAGAGATATTTATTAACTCTCATAAACCTTATATTGCTGAAAGAAGCAATATAGGAATAAGCCAAAAAAGAAAAAGTATCCCAAAGTAATAATGGCATGGTTTCAAATAGTAGCTGTGCCACTTAATATTTGCTTTGTCTTTAACCTTAATGTGAGACTTGTTTTTCTTGCAAAATTCAGATTTGAATGATAGCTTTGAAAGTTTGTGATAAGGCTAAGAGTCTCAAAAAAAAAAAAAAAAAAAAANGATCTGATGCCCTCTTCTGGAGTGTCTGAAGACAGCTACAGTGTACTTACATATAATAAATAAATAAATCTTTAAAAAAAAAAAGAGTTTTTACTCGCCAGGGTAATTGGGTATGGTGATGGGTGAGCCTGGGGTTGGCGGTTGTTGCATGGAAGAGAGAGGATTTGGGAGCTCTGGTGCCACCGGGGAGTTGGTGTGTAGAGACAGAGCTGTGGGAGCACAGTGGGGCCGAGAGTTTCTGGCACCTTGTGTGGGACTGTGCTGGTTCTGCCAAGGGACTCGGGAGCTCCGGCACAGAGAAACAGCTGAATTGAGATCACCCAGCCGGTGCTGGCACTAGAGCAGGAACGTGCCAACTCACTTTTTAAACATTTCCCGCAACACCTTAATTTTTTTAAAAGAGAAAATATGAAAATTTCAGACTTTTTGATTCGGAGTCAAGAGATATAAGATAAACATAGGCACTGGGGTGGTTGGAGAGCCCTTCTGTAATTTGTAACTATGAAGAATAGTAAGTCTAAACCATCAGGAAGGCCCCTGTGGGAAATCTTAGCAAACTGTCTACCAATAGCTGTCTATGTACCTACAGCATGGCCTGTGTAGTAGATTAAAGAGGAGGACAGCCTTCAAATGTGTGTGTGTGTGTGTGTGTGTGTGAAAGGCCTGTGCACACAGCTAAGCACCGGAGAAGTCAGGAAGTTAAGCACACGGCTCATCTCTTCAATGGAATGAGGTGCTTAGCTGTTTTCCCACAATGTTGGCAAAAGATGCAGTTTGCAACGTCGTAATCCTTTGCTACCTGTTGAGCCAGGTCCTGGCCCATATCTTCCAGAATTTAAGTTTACTTATCCCAGACCCTTTCCTTTGTAAAACTCTGAGCATCAATTCTGGGCCATAAAACCCATCCTTGTGAGAGATGTCATTTGTACAACAGCCTAAGGGACTTCTATGTTATTTTAGGTCCAAGCCAGGCTTATCCCGTCACCCATAGGCACTATATGTTGGCTCTTTTATTGGGTTCTTACACCAACCACCCTTCCAACCCTTTTCCCACCCTAATCCCTTCCAAGCCCCCCCCCCCCAACACTAGATAGAACAAAAGAAGGTTAGAAGGGGGCTGGAGAGATGGCTCAGCAGCTAAGAGCATTGACTGCTCTTCCAGAGGTCCTGAGGTCAATTCCCAGCAACCACATGGTGGCTCACAACCATCTGTAACAGGATCTGATGCCCTCTTCTTGTGTGCCTGAAGACATTTACAGTGTACTCATGTACACTAAATAAATAAAGCTTTTTTTTTTTTTTTTAAAAAAAAAAAAGGTTAGAAGGGAAAGTATACATAACCTCTGTAGACTAGACTACTTCCTGATGGTTAGGGGCATTAGGTTCCTTGGGGCAAGTCCAAACTTCATCTTCAAAATATTCAGAAATCCAGCAATAGCAAACCAGAAATCCAGCAAACACAACAGTGAGAACCAGCAGCAGCAGAGGGGACAGCAAAAAGAGGAAAAGCAGCCATCACAAGCCCTACTGGGGCTCTCCCATTTATCCCCTCTCCAGAGTCCCCAGAATTAAACTAACCGCACAAATCACACCCCTGCTAGTGCATAGGGCGAATCACAATCACCTGCTGTGACGCAGCCTCTTATCCCACACCGAGGACTAAAACAAAAACATAGTCACACAACTGGGTTTTTTTAGGAAACCAAAATTCCCACTACAGTTATGTTTACCTCAGTCAAGCTCTCTAGACCCTAAATCTTGGGCACTGTCTCTGAGTCAACAGTACCTATTCTTGAGAAAGAAGCCAGATGTACTTTGTAAAGAATCTCACTGTAAACATCTCTTACAATTGTTGTGCACTTGGGACTGTGTTCATTGTTATCAGAAAACTTTCCCCCCCACTCTTGGGCTGTGCTTAAATATAGCTAAAGTAAAATGATTTCAGTCAGACTCTAGAAGTCGAAGTCCTGCCCAACACTGGTTACCAAAATCTGGCTGAACCACGTTTCATTCTTACCTCACTCTGATTGTTTTTCGCTGCCTGTTGTAAAGCTTGCAGTAATCCAATAGGTCACTGAAATCCCAACCTAGTTTACAGTTAGAAAAACTTCTCCAAAGATCAGAACATACTGTATGTTCAACATTTTTCTCTTCTCATGTGACAGCAATTCCACATAGCTAGGCTATGTTGTTCAAGATAGGCTCCACAGGAAATGTCCTGGTGGCTCTGTGCCTTAGTTGTGTCTGCCCCATTGGCCCCCTCCATCATTGTAGCAACAAGTAGCTTTAGCTGAGCATACAGCAGCTGCCTTCAATCATGGCTTGTCAGAACCACTGTGCTGTCCTAGGAGAAGCTAACACCATGTGCACCCCCTATCTCCACAACTTTTATCTCAGCCTTAGATCATAAACACGTGTTCCAAAGCCTTTGTGTGGCATGACTGAAGGCCAGAAGGCAGTTGTCCGCAGTGCACATCTCTTGAGTTTGTGAGCCATCAGTCAGTCCTGAGCTGGATGACCATCTGATGGACAGCATTCTCACTACCCTTCTCAGGAGGAACTGGCACATACGGGGTGGCTGTTCTCTTCATAACCACTCCCCACTTGTGTCCCATTGCTACTCCCTGGGGGTCGCTGTCCTTATACTGGAGAGATTCTTACTGTGCATGGTGTGCACGAACCCTGGCTCAGTTTGAACCAGGATCTTATGCAGGCTATGCTTGCACTCTGAACTGCATCCTAGTCCTGGTACGGAACAATCAGAACATAGGAACAGCATGGTGGGAGGAGAGAAGGCAGCACAAAGACCTCTGGTAGGACACGAAGCCACAGAAGAGCCCTACTTCTAAATCTTCTTGATTATAAACTTTATATGCTGCCAACTCACTGTGACTCAGCCTCCTGAGTACTGGGGTTCCATGCACCTGCCACCTTACCAATTCTTTTTTCTTTCTTTCTTTTCTTTCTTTCTTTCTTTCTTTCTTTCTTTCTTTCTTTCTTTCTTTCTTTCTTTCTTTCTTTCTTTCTTTCTCTCTCTCTCTCNTCTTTCTTTCTTTCTTTCTTTCTTTCTTTCTTTCTTTCTTTCTTTCTCTCTCTCTCTCTCTCTCTCTCTCTCTCTCTCTCTCTCTCTTTCTTTCTTTCTTTCTTTCTCTTTCTTTTCTTTTTTCTTTTCTTTTCTTTTTTTTTAAATAAACCTGTGAATGGGAACCATAGTCCTTATCATAGAGACTAGCTATCGACTATGGCGCTCAGATACTGAGGGCTGAGGTTATGGGTGTGCAGCACTATGCCTGGCTTTGAACGAATGTATGGCATAAACTTCTGCTTTGAAATAATTTCAAATATCACACAGAGAGCTGGAGAGATGGATCAGTAGTTAAGAACACTGGTTGCACCAGGTAGTGGTGGCACACGCCTTTAATCCCAGCATTCGGAAGGCAGAGGCAGGTGGATTTCTGAGTTTGAGGCCAGCCTGGTCTACAGAGTGAGCTCCAGGATAGCCAGGGCTACACAGAGAAACCCTGTCTCAAAAAACTAAAACAAACAAACACAAACTGGTTGCTCTTCCAGAGGACCTGGGTTTAATTTCTAGCACCCACATGGCAGCTCACAACCATCTGTAAGTCCAGGTTCTAGTGAATCTAATGTTCTTTTCTGAACTCTATGGGCACCAGGCACTCATGTGGCGCACAGACATAGATGCAGATAAAATATCCCACATAAAGACTCTAAAGATCAAGTAACTGCCCAAGTAGATCTACAAATCCTTATGCTTGGGCAGCAGAGATAAAGTGATCTACTTTTGACTACTCTATTTGTATGGTGATATTTTCCCAAAATATCCCGTTATTTTTAGATTCAAAACTGTAACAGTCCCAAACAAGACACGACTGCCACCTCTTGGACATGAAGCAGACATGTGCTTACAGAGTCTCGAGAATCTGGATTCATTATCTAACCAAGGATGACTTTGAACTCCCCTTCTTACCTCACCTCCTATGCGCTGTACAAAGAATGGAACCAAGGGTTTTGTGCATGCTAGGCAAGTATACTCCACATCAGCGCTGTCTCCAACCCTATACTTTTCCTTTAAGAGTTCATGGCAATTTTCCTCTCAAGGCCTTTTCTCATGACAGTGGACACAGTTTTTTTTTTGTTTGTTTGTTTGTTTTTTCCATAAGATCTTTTTCCGTGTGTGTGTGTGTGTGTGTGTGTGTTTGATAGGGTTTCATTGGCAGGCCTGAAACTCACAGACTTCAATTCACCTTTGCCTCCCAATGCTGAGTGTTAATTTGGCAGGCTGTGGAACTTTGGGAGCTGGGGTTGAGCTGGTAGGTCTGGGGGTAGGCCTTTGAAGGTTCTGTCACATGGTGTTCTCTGCTTCCTATCTGCTGTGTTATAACAGCTGTCTTCTGCCTACATGCTCTTAATACACATGATGCAAGGCCCAACAAATGTGAACTGAAACCCTCTGAGTTGAGGCAAGATGAATCTCTCCTTTACTTGCCTCTGCCATATTGTCAATGATACAAAAGTGGTTAATACAGCGATCAAAAGAGACTGAGTTGGGACATGGTGGCATCCATTTTTAATCCCAGCACTTGGGAGGCAGAGGCAGGTAGAGTTCTAGGCCAGCCTGGTCTACAGAGTGAGTTCAAGGCCAGTCAGAACTATACAAACTGTTTTGAAAAATCAGAGAGGGTGTGTGGGGTGGGATGGGGAGGAGCCAGGGAGCCAGAGAGACTGACTGGCCAAAGGGTGGAGTCCACATGTCTACCATGAAAATCAGTTAAAAACGAAGCCTCGGTAGTGAACCCCTAGTATCTAAACTAGTTTAGATAAAGTTTTTGTAGATATGTGTGTGTACTTTTGCTTGCACGGATTTATGTGTAACACATGCAAGCCTGGTGCCTGTGGAGGTCAGAAAATGTTATCTGACTCCATGGAACTCGAGTTAAGCATGATTGTGAACCGCCATGTACACCCTAAGAACTGAATCTGGATTTCTGGAAGAATAACAAGGGTTCTTAACCACTGAACCATCTCTCCAGACCTTGGACAGGCCTCATTCATCACCTGTATGTTCAAGAGCAAAGCCAGGGAGACCCTACAAGTTATAAAGGACAAGACCCTTCTTATTGAAAGAAAAATTCAGTCATCTCACCAGGAAAGCTGCTGTCTGATCTAGCTACCATACCCACTAGGACTTACTACAGATGAAACCCACACATAACTATATCTTAGTGCCAGGATCACACCTGACAATAGAGGCAACCCAGATATTAGCTGTGTAAGACCCCTCCCCCCCAAAGCTGCCCAGGGCTCAGGGATCCCAACATAGTGGACCACATCCTTTTACCATATCCTGGTAAATTGGCAATATACCAGATACCTAAGGCCATGGGGAAAAGTACATACTGGTTCAGGTTGACTTTTTCTCAGCTGAACAGAGCACATTCCTCAAGCAAGGAAAAAAAAATCTCTACATGGCTTGAGTTTACGTAATAAAGACACCACCATGTAAAGCCTCTATTCCCTGGTTTCTTGCAACTCAAGGCTGGATGGCACTCCTAGAAAGTAAGACTGATCTTAAGCTACCATGAATGAAATCCATTGCTTCTGTCTTTGTAGCTTAGACTGAGCATACTCTAGGATGGATACAGCCCTTACTGAATTCCATCTAGGCTGCTCTAGAACGGCTGCATCTGTCTGTGAGAGAAAATTTCTATTTGGCTCAGGAATGTGAAACACATTTCTCAACACCTGGTGGGAACTACCTCTTTTCTTCTTCGAAGCAGAGCCCTACAATATTTACAGTTAAGGTGAGGGAGCCAAGAGCAGGTCAGTCACAGGAGGGACATGGGGCTGACTTCAGACACTCAGAATGGTTGCCTTGTGTATTAAAAGACTAAGTCGACAGAATCGTCCCAACAGATATGTGGTACAACTGTCACTGTTTCCAGCAGCTTCATCCCTGGAATGGCCGAGACCTAGAATGTAGCCTCCAGTTTGTGGTCAGTCCTGAGCTGGGTGGCCACTGAAGGACAGGCAGCACACTCACCACTCCTCTCACGAGGAACTGCCATGCATGGGAAGGGCTGTTCTCTGAAGTCTGTTTCTACTCTACACAATTCCCACCACACAATCCCAGCACTTAGGAGGCAGAGAGGCAAGTTATCTCTGAGTTTGAGTCTAGCCTGGTCTACATAGCAAGTTCCAGAATAGTCAGAGCTACATAGCAAGACCCTGTCTCAATACCCAAACCCCAACAAGATTACCCCTCCCCCCCCATTACTCCCCATTTCATGATTAAGTCAGACACAAGCTGCCCATTACTGTTTTTGTTCTAAGGTTGGGGTTATTTTACTAGGCATGTGGTGGGTCACAGTTAGGGCTTTGAAGGCCTTCAGCTTAAGCACACCACCATTGGGCTACACCCAAGTCCTGTTAAAAGTACACTTGCAATATAGCATTCTAACCCGAAATACTTCAAGACCTGTAACTCATGTAACTTGGCAGTCAAAAGGCAAGCATGCTAAAACCCTGCACAGGTGAGCCAGATTGGTTCACTGGTCAAGACGCTTGGTGCCAAGCCTGAGGACCTCAGTTCAATCCCAGAATCCCTATGGTGGCACAGAAAGCTGACTGCTGCCAAGCTGTCTTCTGACCTCCATACATGCAGAGAAACATATACACCCACAAGAATTAATCAAACAGTATTATCACAAGGCAACAAATATAAAGTTACAAATAGGAAATATACTTCTTGTTTATTATAAACTTGTTGAGGTTTGGAACTGTGGTGGCTGGCACTGAGGCCACTGTATATTTGAATACTTGGTTCCCAGTTGGGAGGGGCTAGGAGGTGTGGCCTAGTTGGAGGAGGTGTGTCACTAGACATGGGCTTTGAGATTTTTTTTTAAATTTCTAATTTTTTTCAAAGATTTATTATATGTAAGTACACTGTAGCTGTCTTCAGACACTTTTTGCTCTCGCTCTGGCCCTGCTCACTCGCTGTAGCTGTCTTCAGACAACCCAGAAGAGGGCATCAGATCTCACTATGGATGGTTGTGAGCCATCATGTGGTTGCTGGGATATGAACTCAAGACCTTCAGAAAAGCAGTCAGTGCTCGTAACTGCTGAGCCATCTCTCCAGCCCAGCTTTGAGATTTCAAAAGCCCAGGGCCTTCCCAGTTAGATCTCTGCCTACAGACATAAACTTTCAGCGATCGTTCAAGCACCAGGCCTTCCTGCCTGCTGCCATGCTTCTTGCCATGATCTATCCTCTAAATGGTAAGCCCCCAATAAACTTCTTGTCTTTTTTAAAAATTCTTCTATAAATTGACTTGGTCATGGTGTCTCTTCACAGAAATAGAAAAGCAAGAGGCAGATCCCATCCCAAGACAGCTCATGATATACAAATAAATATTCTAAAACTTAAACACCCTGTCCCAAGAATTCCACATTAGGAACTTAACTCAAGTTTGAAATCACAGGAGGTCAAAGGCACTAAAACTAATGTTTACAAACCACACATCTGTAGCTCATCTTCTCAGTGTTACAGACTTCATGTCTCCCTTCACATCGAGCAAGAAGCTTCCACTTGAATGCATAAAACTTCTTGGACTAGGTGGTGAGAAAGAGTGCCTATTCAACCTCTACATCCACAACAGCTGAAACGCACTTCTGAGTATCACAAAAGTTTATTTAGTAAAAAGTTCCATATGAAAATGTACATGACCTAATTCTCCATCACAATCCAACAGGCCTATGGGGAGGGATGTGGACACACTGCTTGCTGAACACAGGTCAGACTCTTTCCAAGGCTTCTAACATGATGATGCTGTTTCCTCTGATGACCTAGAAAAAGAAGTCAGTTGAAAATAATTCATTTAAAAGACAACTCATAATTTTCCAACACGACACACCAGTGAGGCTTTTCTCAAGGACCACAACAAGCCACAAGGACCAAGTTAGTTTTAAAATCAAGACATGAGTGTGGCATGGTGGCACATACCTTTAATTCTAGTAACTCAAAGGCAGAAGGATCGCTGGGAGTTCCAGGCTAGTCAGAACTGCATAGGGAAATCCCATTTTAAGGAAAAAGACAAAGGAAGCCTCTCAGGCTTATTAGAAGAGATTGGTAGCAAGACTTAAAAGTAACGATTAACTTTATAAGATGCCAAGTCACTGTGACCTAGCTTTTGGGAACCAGGGTTACTGGTATGTGCCGTTTGCCAGCTGTTTCTTCACACAAGGATTATAAATCTCTGCTACAGAGAATAGCCACCCTCCTCCTCCTCAGATTCCGAGAGGTGGCATTACAGATATACATCAACACGCTTAACTCTGAAATAAGTAATACAATAAACTTTTGATTTGTAATGAGATGAGGAGGCTGTACTGGCTAGTTTTTGTCAACTTGACACAGGCTGGAGTTATCACAGAGAAAGGAGCTTCAGTTGGGGGAAATACCTCCACAAAATCCAGCTGCAAGGCATTTTCTCAATTAGTGATCAAGGGGGGAGGTCCCCTTGTGGGTGGTGCCATCCCTGGGCTGGTAGTCTTGGTTCTATAAGAGAGCAGGCTGAGCAAGCCAGATGAAGCAAGCCAGTAAAGAACATCCCTCCATAGCCTCTGCATCAGCTCCTGCTCTCTGACCTGCTTGAATTCCAGTCCTGACTTCTTTCAGTGATGAACAGCAATGTGGAAGTGTAAGCTGAATAAACCCTTTCCTCCCCAACTTGCTTCTTGGTCAAGATGTTTGTGCAGGAATAGAAACCCTGACTAAGACAGAGACAGGTAGAGATATCTTGTCAGTTCCAAGCCAGCCTGGTCTACAGAGTGTCTTTCAGGACAGCTGGGGCTACAGAGACCCCTGTCTGGAGAAACACACACACATACATGAAGAAACACACACATACACGAGTGAAACAATAAGGGTCTACCTTTATCCTTCTACACCCAACCTTAACAAAACCATAAAGTCCAAGGTGTTGGGCATGCAACTCAGGGATGAAGGGGAAGAGAGATATGACCTCTTACTACCACAACAAAGCCTTCACTTTAATCCTGTCAATAAATCTGGCCACCACTTTATGAAGATTACAGTATGTAAGACACACGTGTCTTGCAAGACAAACAGCAATTTAAAATATGGCTCTTATTGCGGAATACCAAAACCTTCCTTTTGAGGCCATAGAACCATTGCTTAATGAATGCAGGACAGAGAGTCTACTATGAAAGCTCAGCTGCGTAAGACTGTGCTAGCACTTGCAAAGCCTGACAGGAGGGCCCTGACCCTACCGTAAACAAAGCTTTGCCTTTCCTTCTGGTTTACCTTATTTCTATCATGAACGGATGCCATTATGATTAGCACCTATGCCAGGAGTGCAAAGTAGTGCCCTGTGCTAGGCAAGCAGGGAACAGCAGGCTACACTCCTAGCCCCAAAACCTGTACGTTCTGATTTATTTATTTATTTTATATACATGGAAAATTTGCCTGCATGCATCTACATGCACTGTATGTGTGGCTGGTGCCCAACGAGGCCAGAGGAGGGCACTGGATCCCCTGGAACTGGGCTTTGGGATGGTTGTGAGCTGCAGTCTGGATGCTAGGAATCGAACTCCAGACCTCTGCAATAGCAACAGGTGCTCTCAATGACTGAGCCAGGGCCTGCAGAGATGGCTCGGTGATTAACAGCACTGGCTTTATCTACACCTCCAGTTCCAGAGGACCCAACACTGTCTTCTGGACTCCACAGGCATAGGCACATACATGGTACATACATATGTGCAGGCAAAACACCCATACACATAAAATAATTACAAACTAAAACAGCCGAGCCATTTTCTCCAGCTCTTGAAACCCGTATCTTAACAAGACATCCTGGGGCATCATAAGCATGCTATAGAATTTTTACTGTAGTCAAAGTGCCCATCTCTTATAGGGCAAAGCTCAAAAATGAATACCAACAGCTAGCTGTTTCAAGACCTATGCTGAGAAGGTTCTGCAGGTGAGATCTTATCTATAGTTACCTGGAATAGTAAGTATCACAGCTGGATGTGTCCATAGGTAAAAGGAAAGGGGAGATGCCAACGCCCAGTCTTCCCTTTTATTTACCTTTCATCAGTAACTAACTTGGCTTTTTTTTTTTTTTTTTT
>NC_034591.1:103343631-103359463 GCF_900095145.1 Mus pahari | reverse complement strand
TGAACACAGGTCAGACTCTTTCCAAGGCTTCTAACACGATGATGCTGTTTCCTCAGATGACCACCATGCCAATGTTGTTCTGCTGCCCACTGGTTGCCATCTCCACACACTCGTCAATCACAAGGTTCATAAAGGGATCAAAGCCCCGCAGTATTCCCTGGACATGCCTGCCACCATTTAACTTCACTGTGAGAGAAAAAGAAGTCTCAATAAACCAAGTTCAACCTTCCATCACAGATCAGGTGGGATGTGTGACCACCACCCCCACTATCTGCCTAACTCCAGGCTACGGGCTACCTCTATCCTAATACTCCAGTTCTTCTTTGCCTACATCTTAGCCTTTAAGACCCGGGAGACATTACCTGTGAGTCTCATGGCTGTAATCCCAGCAATTGGCAACAATGGAAGAGGGCTGTTTCAAGAGGACTGTGAGACCAGATAGGGCCATATAACAAGATCCTGTCTCAATGACCATCCCCCCTCCCTCAAGTAAAACCGCCTCAACATTTATACATAAATGTAAATTTATAAGTCAAGTAGTATCTTTACACAAATGAACCAGTTACAAGAGTTCAAGGTTAAGAACTGTTGAATGGTAGAGAAGAGAAACCCTAAATTCTAAAATTTCAGTATTCTTCAATCGCATGGGTCAGGAGGTTTCTAGTTAAACCTACACATCCACAACAAACATCAAGTGCTGCTTGCCCAACTCCCCGGTAACGTATTTAAAGGAAAAGGGGCTTTTAAAGTATCAAATATTATAATGTAGGACACTCCTAATTCTGTCAAGGCCAGGGAGGCACAGATGATATAATCTAAAGTATGAGGTACTGGTAATTAGAAGGCAAAGAAAAAAGACTAATTAGAACTTTGACAAGTCTGATTAGCAGAGAAGAATTAGATGCTTTATATACTAAATTTCTACAACACATTTCCAAAGATTATATATTGCCAAGACAACAACAACAACAACAACAAAACTAAGTAGTTAGCTGAGGTGGAGACATACTTACACGATAACTTCTTGTCCATAAACCTGAAAAAGCAAGAGCAAAAGTTAGGACTTATGTAAAAAGTTCTAAGCACAAATGAGCACAGATTCAGTAAAATAAAAGCAATTTGCTTGGGCTGGGATGAGATGCTAGGAGGGTTCCATGTTCCTCCAGAGGGCCTCAGATCACTTTCTAGCATCCGTGCCAGGTGATTCACCACCTCCTATAACTTCAGCTCTAGGGTACCCCAGGGCACCTACACTCAAATGCATAACCCNCACACATACAAAATAAAATGTCTTTTTGACAAGGTTTTTTTTTTTTTTTTTTTTTTAAAGATTTATTTATTTATTATATGTAAGTACACTGTAGCTGTCTTCAGACACTCCAGAAGAGGGCGCAAGATCTTGTTACAGATGGTTATGAGCCACCATGTGGTTGCTGGGATTTGAACTCCGGACCTTCGGAAGAGCAGTCGGGTGCTCTTACCCACTGAGCCATCTTACCAGCCCCGAGACAAGGTTTTTCTATGCAGTCCTGGCTATCCTGGAACTCACTGTGTAGATCAGGCTGGCCTTAAACTCCCCAGTGTGGGGAATTAAAGGTGTGTCACCAGGCAAAGTAAGTCTTTTTCCTTTTCTTAAATTGCTAAAATCTGGGCTGGTGAGATGACTCAGTAGGTAAGAACATTTGCTGCCAAGCCTGATTTTGATTCCCGGAACTCACTGCTGGAAGCAGAGAATGAATTCCTTAAGATGTCCTCTGACTTCCATATCTGGCATATGTACACACATACACAAGCCAATGTAAAAAACCAAACCAAATCAACCACACCTCTTTAATTTGTACCCCAGACACAAAACATTTAAAGTGGTAAGGATCCTGTACTGTTTGTGTGTGTGTGTGTGTGTGTGTGTGTGTGTGTGTGTATACCAGGGCAGCTGTATCAGCAACCAGAAGAGCATCAGATACCCTAAAGCTGTCATAGGCAGTTGTGACTTGCCCAGTGCAGATGCTGGGAACTGAACTCAGGTCCTTTAACTGCCAAGTTATCTTCCCAGCCCCAAATCCCGTACTGTTGACACGGGTTAGAGAGTTTACACTAATGCAATTACAAAGATGTGGTTATATTTGTGTGTGTCATTACAGAGATCTCTGTTATTACAGAGATTAGAGAGAGAGCTCAGAGGTGAGTGCACTGACTGCTCTTCCAGAGGTCCTGAGTTCAATTCCCAGCAACCACATGGTGACTCACAACCATCTGTAATGGGATTTGGCATCCTCTTCTGTCGTGCAGGCACATATGTAGGCAGGATATAATAAATAAAATAAATGTTTAAAAAAATTAATTTGTTTATATGGTTCACCATGGTGTCAATACAGAAGTCAGAGGACAACTTCAAGGAGTTGGTTCTCTCCTTCAACAGTATGGTACCAGATGTTGACTCAGGTCATTAGCCGTGGAGGCAAGTGCCTTTACCTTTGGAGCAATCTCATCAGCCTGACTCTAGAGCCTCAAGCATTCTAGGAAAATACTCTACCACTCAGCTATATTCTCTTCAGTTTAAGATAGTGTTTCTTAGCTGCCTTGGTTTTGAACTTGGAGTTCTTTGCCTCAGCTTCTCAAGTAGCAGACATTAAAGGCCTATGCCACCAGGCTGGGCTGCATTGAGTTTTAATGTATAGAACATGATAGAATTTAAATATATAAGAATCTGAAGGAAGGCGCAAATAGATTTATAAATAACATTTATAAAACATTAGGAGTTATTCTGTAAATCAACAGAGGAACATATTTAACACTCATGACTTCTGTACTATTATTACCATATTATACAGATGGAGAACTGACATTCAGTGTGGAGGTTTGAATGAGAATAGCCCCCACAGAGTCACATATTTGCAAGTTTAGTCCTCAGCTGATGAAGTGTTTGGGAAGTATTAGGAGGTGTGGCCTTGTTGGAGGAAGTGGCACAGGGAGTAAGTGGGCTTTGAGGTTTCAAAAGCCAGCCTAGTGTCTCTCTGCCCCACGTGCTGCTGAGGTTCAGAATGTAACGCTCAACTACTGTCTACCTGCTTCTTTCATGATGATCATGGACTCTCTAAAACTGTATACAAGTTCCCAATAAATGCTTTCTTTTATAAGAGTTGCCTTGGTCATGATGCCTCTTTACAGCAAGAGGACAGTAACTGAGGCACTAATGTTCAGAAAAATTGTTCTTAGTCATATACCATGCAAAATATGGCTGCTGGACTGCAGATGGGGTGGGGCTTCAAAGCTGGGTTAGGAAGTCTGGACTTGACTTTGTGGTGATATAAACTAGTATAGCAGAATTAATCAGTGATTAAGACTTTCCATGGCAACAGATTTTAAGAGGTGGGAGGAGCTCAACTTTGAAACTACTGAGACACGGGGCCAGAAATGATTAAGAACCATGGAGTTATGCTAAACTAGGAGTGAATAGCTGTAAAAGAAGGAGGTGTTTATGAGAAAATAGAGGAGGCAGATCTAAAAGTATTTCAAATTTGATAAAATGTAGGGATGAGAAAAGGGAACAGAGGATAAAGTTCAGTGACAAAGTAGCTTACACAGGATCTGCTCCAAACACACCAATTAAAAACATGGACACAATCACTAGTTCCAGTCTCTGAGAGCAGTCAGTGCTCTCAAATGCTGAGCCAACTCTCTAGGCCCGGTTTAACAGATCTTTAACAGATTCAAACAAAACTGCAGGGGTTTCACACAGAGGGCTTTCATTAAAATGTGCACTCAAATGCAAAAATCAGCAAATGTGATCTTCTCCCCGCATTGGAGTCTTGACAAAACTTTACAGTAGCAAACAGGCTATACACAAGACAGATTATTTGGCTACACCAGAACAAGACCCAGTATTAATCTTGAATTCTGAGCAACCCAATGACTATGTGCATATGTGACAGGGTTCAGGCCAGTCGGTAGGGTCTGAAACCAAAGGTTCTGTCTGATTTTACTGGGTACAGAATAGTCTTCTTCAGAAACTAGCTCTCTACAAGTAGAAAATGGATGTCCCTTCATGGACTTATTGCCAGAGCAAGATATTACACAACATTTAAATGTAACTTGAATACAAGGACAGTGTATCAGAAACTTAGTTCTTGGGGCTGCAGATGGACCAGCGCTTGCTGCTTGTCCAGGGGACAAAGTCCAGCTATTACCCACGCCAGAGGGCTCACAACCTCCTACAAGTCCTGCTCTAGCAGATCCAATGCCCGCTCTGGCCTCCGCAGGAGCTGCACCCACGTGCACAAACACACAACTAAACATGTCTCTGAGCACCAAAAAGGAAAAAAAATAAACCTAGATCTTTTGATGAACACAAATGAATGCGCACATTTATTGAAACACAAAACGCTACCTCACCTTAAACTTTTTGTTTTGAGACAGAGTCTCTCTCTCTCTCTCTTTTTTTTTTTAAGTCTAAGCTGGTCTGGAACTCGCGGTAATCCTCCTGCCTAAGCTTCCTGAGTACTGGCCCTATAGAGCAGAGCCAATCACGCCCGACTCCAATCGATCATTTTATGCCTACGAGTCTCCGGTTCCTCACAACCATGCACCTCGACCGCTGCCCTGGTCCCCAGCCAGGTAGCCTTTGGCTGCCCGCTTAGGAGAGCCCCAGCTTTGGGAAGACAGAGGCAACGGCACTGCAGTAACCATGCCGACCGGACCTCAGTGCCACTTCCGGCTCCCGCGATCGTCGGGACCAGCGGCGGCAGCCCGAGCGAGACAGGAGAAGGGCTCCCTCGGCCGAGGAGTCTCGATCGGGCCGACTCTACTCACTTCTTCAGCTCGGGAGGGTGGGCTTTGCTCATGGCGATTCCTCAGCGGGCTCGGCACAACGGCGAAGGAGTGAGCGGCCTCAGAAACGCGCGCAAGGCAGGCTTGGCGCTGGTGTCTGACGTCACCGCTGCGCGAGCCAATCGCCTTCGGAGGACATTCCCTACCATCTCGCGATATCCATAAGGATGCCTGAACGTGCTGACCAGAGCCACGCTTCCGGTTGCGTCGCCAGTTACTGGCGACGACGGAGAGGCTGTGTTCGGCTAAGCTCCTTTTGTGTAAAATTGAAGTGGCAGGTCACTTTGAATGCAAACAAACCCCTTCATTTCTATTTTATGTATGAGTGCTCTACATGTACACCCGCGTGCCAGGGGAGGACTGTAAATCCTACTGTAGATGCTTGTGAGTCACCATGTGGGTGCTGGAACTGAACTCAGGACCTCTGGGAGAACAGCCAGTGGTTTTAACTGCGGAACCATCTCTCCAGCCTGTGTGTCACTTCTTTCCTTCCTTTCCCCATTTACTACACTTTTTTCTCTTTACATTTTTTTTTTTTTGTCATTTCCCCTGCCCCTTCCTCATTGTTTTTGACGTAATTCATGCTAGTCTCAAGCTCGCTGTGTAGTCAAAGCTGGCTTTGAACCGCTGCTTCCAGGGCAAGAATTACAGGCAGCTGCACCACGCCGTCCTTAAGCATAGCCAGGCGACGCCGAGGGCTCCCGAAGCACGGAATAACTTGTCTGCATCAGTAGCAGGCAGGTGGCTAGGTTGATTCTCCCGAGGATGTGAATCCAGGGTCTGGATTATTTTTGAGTCATTCTGTAGTTCTAACCCTGCCTTCAGAACCCACTTAGCACACTATGGTTCAGACATAAAATGTGAGGCGTATCACACAAGTCCTGAGGTCTTGAGCTTGCCCCTGCCTCCTGAGGGCTGGGAAGAAAGGTGTGCACCTTCCCAGAGTGGTGGCACGGCCCTCAGTACACTGGGCTCTCTCATGGTAGTCACTAATGTCCCACAGACATGTTGTCCAGAGACCTGTTAGATGGAAGCAGCTCTTCACTTGAGGTTCTCCCCATGATTAGTTTGTCATCATCAAAAAGTAGCATAAGAATGCTTAGCTATATACTCTCCCCACCACTTGCTGTGCTAGTTGAAAATGAACGTGAATATTAATAGTCTTTAGCAAAGGCTGACCTTAAAGTAGGAGGGAATCCTCAGCTCTGCCTTACAGTACTGAGATTACAGTATGTACCTTTAAAAAATTACTATATGTAAGTACACTGTAGCTGTCTTCAGGCACTCCAGAAGAGGGCGCCAGATCTCATTATGGGTGGTTGTGAGCCACTATGTGGTTGCTGGGATTTGAACTCAGGACCTTAAGAGTCAGTGCTCTTAACTGCTGAGCCATCTCTCCAGCCCCCCAGTATGTACCTTTAATCCTGAGTTATATTTTCAACATTAACAGCCCTCAAGTTACGATGCTCTCTGGCTTCCTCTTGGCGTTTCCCATTTACTGATGTATCACTACCCATAAGAAAAAGCTGGAGACAATGAAACTTTATTTAAAAACCAAACCACTTGGAAAATATATTGCAGGCTTGACACAGCAAACAGACAGATGTATCACTGTTTCAAGTAATTAATTGGTATAAATACAACATAGTACTTATCCAAAAGATAAGGTGCTATGTTGGGCCAGCAACACTGCACTGCAAAAAAACAAAACAAAAACAACAACAACAACAACAAAACCACCCAGGCAAAAATGGCATTTGGCAAGAAAGTGTGTGCCTCTCTTGCTCTACAGTGGTCCTAGCTTTCTGTGGCTCAAGTTGCTCACTTTCTGGCCTTCTTGTTGCTATAAGGCTCTGTAGATTCACAGCTGATTAATACTGGGTTCGCACTTCTCAACAATTCCTATTTACTGTTTATTCTCAGCGACTGGCATGTGACAGCTAACTCCCCTTGCTTTTCATAAGGATGTGTCACTTTGCTGCACAAGTCAGTGAAGAAGGCTGTTCCCATGTTCACTGTGTGACACAGTCCGGCTTCTTCAGGGGTGTCTAGAATAACAGAATTTGAAGAAATGGACATTCCCATCTTGATGGTGCATAATACTAGGAACCTTTAGAAGTGACTCAAACCACTCTCCCTCCTGTATCTTAAATCCAGTGTGCCCTGCATATAAGACAAAACTAAGTAAAATATAGATTTGAAAAGGAAACCCTTTCCTCTTAATTCCTAGCCTACTGGGTTTTGTTTCCCAGCATAGGCAAGGTGGCATGGTGGTACTTCTGGTAAACAGGATTTGTCAAGCTTCTCTGAGGAGATGCACCTCTCCTCGGATTTTACCAGCAGGTTGAAGAGAGTTGCCAGCCTGGATGTTTATAGTAAGAAACTGAGCTCTTGGTACAAGGTTGATCTCTACTACAGAACAGACACTTGCATATGAATATTTAGGATCTAGACTTCTCCTCTGAGCTATCTGCGATCCAAATCTTAGCACCAGCTTCTTCCCTCTTCAGCTTCTAAGATCCGGATGTAAAGGGACTAGTGTCCAGCAGTGAGCAGCCATTTGCCTGGAACTTGCTGTGTCTAAGTTTTCCTGATTCGTAAACATTGCTTAACATATTAAAAGCTTTCATTCTTCCTTTAAATAGCCTGCCCNCCGTCCCGACGGTCACTGGCAAACAATGTTATTTCCCGATGGACGACAGAGACTCCTTTATCTTCTTGGTCATTGTTGGGATGAGGTGCATGTGGTCATCCACACACTTGGCCACACAACTGTCTAGCTGTCGCTTCACCTGAAGCTCCTTAGTTCCTGCATCCATCGAGTCTTTGGCTTTGTCATTGCAATGCATGGTGCAGCGGGCCAGGCGGTCCTGCGGTAAGAAGGAAGAGAGAGAAGGCTGAGAGGCTGGCTCCTGTTGTCTGAGTGTCGGTCCCACGCTAGGCCTTGGGCTACAGGCTCGATACAGATCGCCTCTGCCAGTACTAAGCCTAACACTCTCTTGGCTCAAACAGAAGGTGCCACTGGGAAGGCTCAGACTAAGCACTGAGCAGAGGAATGGAAAAAATGAACTTTCTACAAGATGCTGGCAGCAATCAAAAGACTACTGTTGGACTTATAAACCCCTCGATTCCTTTCCCACTCTGTCACCTTTCATGTGTGTGGTGCTGTGGAGTTTCAGATGTGTATTTGTGGATGTGGAGGCCTGAGGTGCATGTTAGGAATCATCCTCCATTGCTCTCCCACATATTCACCGAGGCAGGGCTCTCAACCAATCCAGCTAGTCTTGCTTGCTGGCCTGCTGTAGAGATTCTGTCTCTGTCTTCTAGGGCTAGACTTACAGATGGGCTGCCACGTCCAAGAGACGACGGTTTCTGGTGATTGCAACTCTGGGCCTCTCGTGTGCATGGCAAGTGCTTTATCCCCCCCAACCATCTCCCCAGCACACATTTGAATTCTTTACTGCCTGTTCTTGCTACAGAAGACAATACTTGTCAAACATCTGCTATGTGCCAGGCTTTCTTCTAGTGTGGAATACAGAAATGAACAAAGCGTAAGTGTTCCTGCTCATATGGAATTATCAGTCTAGGGTGGAGATGTTAAGAGTAGGAAGTGAGTTGGGATTCCAGGAGTGAGGTCTGAACGAATGCAAGCACTGCCAGGGGTAGCTAATATTTTGGCTTTTCTTGGCCACATTGTTATCTACAGTTACCAGCAGTGGTGGTGGTGCGCGCTTTTAATCCCAGCACTTGGGTGCTAGAGGCAGGCAGATCTTTGAGTTTAAAGCCAGCCTGGTCTATGTAGTGGTTCCAGGACAGCCAGCGCAAACAGAAACTGTCTCAAAAAACAAACATACAAACAAACAACAAAAGAAAGGAAGGGGAAAAACAAACAAACAAAACAAACGACCCAGGAAGACCTGTTGGAAGGTATCTAAGGAAGCAAGGGGAGATAGAAAATTATCAAATCATTACCTGTATGAAGCAATCAGAGAAAAATAATAACTAAAGTGAGTGTATACCGCTACTCTTTCTTTTTCTGTGCATTGGTGTTTTCCCTGAACGTATGCTTTGTGTGAAGGTGTCTGGTCCTATGGAAGTGAGGTTACAGACAGCTGGGAGCTGCCATGTGGGTGCTGGGAATTGAACCTGACTCTCTGAAGTGCAACAAGTGCTCTTAACTGCTGAGCCATTTCTCAGCTTCATGGTTTGGTTTGGTTTTGTTTTTTAAGATTTTATTTTATTTTTTATATGTTTGAGTGTTTGCCTAAAAATAATGTCTGTGCACCACATGTGTGCGGTGCCCGCAGAGGGCCAAAGAGGGCTTCAGATCACTTGTGACTGGAATTATAGATAACTGTGAGCCACCATTCAGGTGGGTACTAGGAACTGAATCTCTGGAAAAGCAGCTAGTACTCTTAAATTATGAGCCATCTCTATAGCCCCAAATTAATATACATTTTAAGGAATTTTATACTATACAACATAGATTGTATTTGGTATGCAATACATCAGAAAGGCATAAAGACGCTTGATTAGAAACTCCTTTGGTAACTTTCTATTATATTACTGTTTCTGTGACAAATACAGTACAACTTAACAGCACCCAGGGGCTTTTTCCAGAATATCAACCCTCACGGATACCAGGGTTCCCACCAGTGTTGACAGAACCAAGGACCTAAGGCAGACCAAGCGCTTCTCATCCCCTGCCAAGGAGCGGCCGTTCAAGGACTTGGGAACTGTGAGCCATTCCTGACCTGGAATCTTTCCAGCTCGCTGGTGACCAGAGCCTGGGCTTGAGCCAGAGGCGCATGGCAGCGCTCGATGCATTGNTGCACCTGCTGCATAGATGCTTGGGTGTCTTCACAGCAGTTGGCGCTGCACCGGAACATGAGGCCCTGGGGAGCGAAGACAGAGCCTGGTGAGACTGGAAAGACTCTGAGGGCAGCCCGCGAGGGACAAGGCTTTGGAGGCCAATATCATCAGGACTTCGTAAGTTGACTGGGACGGTTACCAGGCCTAACATTTGTAGGTTGGGGATACATGTTCTTGGGAGGGCGCTTGCCTAGTTCTAAGAGCGCCTTGCGTTCCATTCCGCACAGCACAAAGCCAGGGTGGTGGCCCATGCCTGTAATCCTCGCACTCCAAAGGTGAAGGCAGGAAGATCGGGGATTGGAAGCCAACCCGGGTTAAATGAGACCCTGTCGGTTGCTATGAGCTCACTGATATACAAGGCACCCATAACTGAACCGGAAGAAACCACTTTCTGAAAACCAGTTTCTGTAGCAGAGTTCAGAGGTCGGCCTGGCTAGTCAACGCCCCACAAGGCGACCGAAACAGTAGAGGGTGATTAAGGGGTGAAGTTAAGCGAGGACAGTAGGGTGAGGGAGGCGGGGCCCACGCCCGCGGACGTTCAGGGTTCGTGGCATCCAAATCAGCGCAGGACGGCCCGAAGGGATTTCGGTCTGGTGGTTCTCCCGGGCCGGGCCCTCCGAGCCTCGCGCCAGATCACCTCAGGGGCGGCCGAACACTCGTCACCGGGGCCAGGTGGGAGGAAACCGCCCCACGCGAGGCCCGGGGCTCGAACGTCACCGCGCCACCCCCCGAATCCCGCTTGGGCGCCGGACCGCGCCGCTACCTGCATCTTCCGGATGTTCTCTCTCTCCACACTTTTCACCATGGCGTCCACAGCCTCCTGCACTCGGAGTTGCTGCACCTCCGCCATGGCGACCCTGAGCAGAGCCGCGCCGGCGCCCGCGTGTGCACCCGCTGCGCCCCGCCCCCTGCGCCCTTGCCTGGTTCTCAGGCCACCGCGTCCCACCCTCTCGCCCCGCCCTCGCCCCTCCCCGCCCTCGCCCCGCCCCCAGCTAGTGAGCCCCGCCCCTTTACGCTAAGGGCCCCCCCCACCGAGTAACCGCGCAGTCTTCCGGGTACCTAGCCATTGCGTCCTTGTCCTCAGTAAGCGTTCCCGTTCTCGTTCCCGTACCCTCATCGCCCCCTGGCGTCCAGATTAAGCAACTGCAGGCAGGAGACAGCGCGCGCGCCGCAGGTTCTTCGTGGAGCCAGGCTTTTTTTTTTTTTAAAAAGATTTATTTATTTATTATATGTAAGTACACTGTAGCTGTCCTCAGACACCCCAGAAGAGGGAGTCAGATCTCGTTAAGGATGGTTGTGAGCCACCATGTGGTTGCTGGGATTTGGGGAGCCAGGCTTTTGATGGCCAAAGATCTCTTTGCTCGTCTGACTTCTTTTCTTCCTTTCTTTCTTGCTCTTCCTCTGTCCCTTCCAATTAAAAAAAGCGAATGTAATTAGCAGCTCTGGTACAGCTTGATCAGATATTATTATTGCTATTTTTGTCTTGGTTTCTTTTTGTTGCCAAACAGAATATCATTAAATGTACATACCACAATTTGCTTAGTCAATTCCCCAGTTGGTGAACATTTTTGCCGAGTTACTAGTTACTGTGAGTAACGGCGAGCTGTTTCTGAAATGGACTGGTTCTGTCAGCCATGTGCTCTCGTGTTCCCATTTCTACTGTCGTATGCAGTCATCTCTGAAACACAAGTGGTCGCTGTTCTACTTCCTATGGGCGGGATGCAGAGGGGAGCATCATTGGGTTCGGAAGCGGGCTGCTAAAGGCTGTGTTAGAAGAGCTTGGGCTATAAGTGATCCCACTGGAGACAAGGGGAAGTTCGAGTGTTTCGGGAAATCTCTCTTGGCGAACTAGCATTGAATTTTTGTGTTCAATTCATTGAACTAGAAGGCCCTTGCCTGGCACTCAGGAGAAGGAAAAGAATGACAGTCAGGTACGGGAAGCTTCAGTGGGCAAAACAGGAAAAAAGGTTGAAGCTTTGTGGAAATAGCCTGGAACTTAAAAAAAAAGACTAGCATGAGAGTACTTGCGATTTTAGGCACTTGCTGCGGTTCGCCACTAGATGGCAGGCTAGCTTTGTTTTGAGGATAGGAAAAGCCACACAACCCATTGTCCTTTGAGAAAAGCTGTGTTCCTCCATGGCTGGACTTTCCCTCTTTCAGATACCAGGGTTGGGGATAAGATGTGTTCAAGCCGGACTTACAGGGATCTTCCAGGAGCAGCTGGAGCCAGGGCGATGGCAGCGGTCACCCAACAGACCAGGTGCTTTGCAAATACTTTGGGGTCTGAAGTTTTTCTCCCACTGTGCACAAAGTCAAAGCAGAGGGAGGTGAAGACTCTGGAATATTTAAATCCTAGCAGGGCAAGATGGCTGCCCCAGCCGCACCGACACCTGACTGTGGCAAGACCTCTTGAGACTCACTTCATGATTCCAGATCCCATAGAAAATTCCTTCTAATAAAGGCACAGTTTAACACTTCTCACTTTCCCCTTTATTCCTAACATGTATCATGGAGTTTCAGCAGCTGCTTCTACAGTAATGCTGTTAGTCACACTGAGATCTGGTGGGAAGCCTTTGGTAAGACAACTTTGTTAGTTTCAGTATGGCAAGACGAGTGGTTCTTTGGTGTTTACAGTTCTTTGGTGTTTGGTGACTCCTGACATGTGACGACGAGCCTGCCCCTGTAAGACAGTGGTCACTTTTTAAAGACTGGATCTCGCGGCCTGAAGGAACACGCTAAAGCCTCTCTGCAGCTCTCTGTAGGACCAAGAGTTAAGAAGTTGTCTGTCTGTGCCGTGCTCTCTGAGTATTCCCTGATTACAGGCCCTAACCCATACCTGGCTCCCCCATGCTCTTTGCCATGGATGCTGTGTTGAACCGAATCACAGGTGTGAGATGTTCCTCAAATTGACATAAAAGTCTCATGTGTCCTTCATTCCTGGGATGTCTCCGAAGAGACTCCTCTACCCCACCCACTCCTTTCACGGCAGCTGTCTTCTCTCCTCTGATTCTCTTCTAAAATATGTTTATTTTTATTTTATGTGTATGTGTGTGCATCACATGCATGCAGGGGCCCATGGAGGCCAGAAGAGAACATCAGATCCTCTGGGACTTGAGTTACCAGTGTTTGTGAGCCACCATGTGAGTGCTGAGGATTGAACCTGGGTCCTCTGCAAGAGTAGATAGTGATCTTAACCACTGAGCCATCTCTCCAGCCTCATCTTATTCTCATGATAAAGCACCTCTCTAATTTTTATTTTTATTTTTAGTATTTATTTATTTGCTTGAGACAGGGTTTCACTTTTTACCAGCCCTGGCTGTCCTGGAACTCACGCTGTAGACCAGGCTGGCCTCGAACTCACAGAGATCCTTCCCTGCCTCTGCCTCTGCCTCCTGAATGCTAGGACTGAGGCATGGGCCATTCCCCCGCCCTGGTGTTCTCTGGGTTTTAAAGGGAAGCATTCTCCTTTTCTTCTTGGGGTGGGTTATGTGGTCTCTACCCAACCCATATATCCAGCGCCTGTATAAAAAATGGAAGAGGAGTGAGATTAAAATCAAATATGAAGACTTGAGCAAGACCTAGCTAGGGAAGGGAGAGGGCAATTGTCAACAGAACCTTAAGATAGGTTGAATACTCCAGGGAAAGGGCATATATAACTTTGCAATCCTAAGAAGGTGACCAGACTTCAGAGGGTAATGATCACATGGTGCACCTTGTGACAGAGGGGCTTAGGCAGACCGAAAGCACTCCAAGACTCAGTGTGAGTGGCAGGAAGCCACATAGCAGCAGAAAGCAGTCAGTGTTTCTGATGCCTCTGTGAGAGGTCTCTGGTTCCCGAGGCTTAGTGTAACCAGTGCTGGAGTAGCTGAAGCAGAAAAGACCATGGTGGAGCAAAGGCCCTGAATTAGTACATCATAACAGTCAAATAACTGTTTTGTGAAAGAGTTTATTCCAGGTATGTGTGTGTGTGTGTGTGTGTGTGTGTGAGAGAGAGAGAGAGAGAGAGAGAGAGAGAGAGAGAGCATGCATGAATATATCTGGATCAAATACCTTCAGGAGTCCTTGGATACCAAAAGAGGGGGTTGGATCACTTACAACTGGAATTGGGGCATTTGTGAGTTACTGTGTGGATTCTGGGAAGTAAACAGTGTCCTCTGCAACCACCCTTTAAAAGTTATCTTTGAAATTAATTTTGTTTGTGTGCATGTGTGTATGTGTGTGTGCATGTGTGTTTAAGTGCAGGCACCTGCAGAGGCCAGAAGAGGATGCTGGATCCTCTGAAAATGGCTGTATGCTTCCCGGTGTTGGTAACGGGAGCTTAAATCAGTCCTCTGTGAAAGTGGTGTTCTGATCTGCTTAGCCATCTTTCCAGCTCCCAGACTGTGCTTTTCCACCATGTATTATGGTCAGGAGAGTTAATGAAGTCTGGAGCCGAGGAAACACAGTCTGCAGATTCCATCTTAGACTGAGCATCAAACTGCGGTCTGTGTTCTCAGCCTCCAGTGGTGGGGGAGCCACCCTTCCTCCCTCTGTTAAGTGTGGACGGCATGATTAATTCCTAGGTGTGGCGGTGGCTTTGAGATGGTGTCTGTAAGAAACAAGGTAAACAGTTATTATTGCTGCTGGAAATGTTGTGTTTCTTTCTCTCACTCTCTTATTAGTGTGACCATCCGAGCAAACACAGTGATGGCCTGGATAACAGTTCGTGGAGCCGGCTGTGGCCAGCATGTACGTTCTAGTCTTGTTCCTGGGACAAAATACCTGATAAGGGGTGAACTGTGGGGCTGGGGAGATGATGGCTCGTCAGGCGAGAGCACTGGCTACCCTTGCACATGACCCAGGTTCGATTCCCAGCACGCCCACAGTGGCTTACAAACATCTGAAACTCCAGTTGTAGAGGGCCAGAATCCTCTTCTGGCCCCCTCGGGTACTGCATACACACAGGATGCAGATATGCATGCAAGGACATTCATATGCATGAAATAAAATGAATACGTCTTAAAGGAACAATTTAAGGGAGGGAAGGTTTGTTTTGTTCCATAGTTTAATAAAGGAAATGGGAGCCTAGAGAGAAGACTCAGCAGCCAAGGGCACACCCTGCTCTTTCAGGGGACCCAGGACCACTTCCAGCACCCACATGTGGCTCACAACTGTCTAGATCTCAGTTCCAGGAGATCTGACTACCTCTTCTAGCCTCTGCAGACTCAAGACCTGAGTCTGCGCTGTACTCTTGCCTGCTTCTCAGTGCAGCAAGGTCTGTTCGTGAAACTTTGTCGGAAGCTTTTGTTTCTGGGCTGACCTTAGGTTTTTCTCTGTCTGAGACTTGATTTCTTCACCCGTACGATGAACCGTTCACCCATCTCTGTGATTCTCATCAACTTTACTCCTCACTTGGCCTATTGAAGATGCTGAGACCCCCTTGAGCCAAACGTGGAAGTGTTGGAGCGAAGGGGAGACTGCTTCGGAGGCTGTGCGAGTCGGCCAAGCCTATCAACTTAGAAGGGAGGGAAGCTTTGCTTGGCTCAGGGATTTGGTGCTTTCAGCTCAAGGCTGATCACCTGCCACCTTTGGCCCCGTGGGAGGCGGCCTACCATGGCAAAGTGTGCAGCTGGGAAGCAGAGAGGAGGGGCTGGAGTCCTTCAAGGACACTTCACTTCTTCCCACTGGACTTCAACTCTTAAAGGTCCACCATCTCCTGGCAGCGCCACAAACTAGGGGCCTTTGGGGGACATGGATCTGAACCTTAACAGGGTCCACTGAAGACTGAATAGGTGTGGTAGGGAGGATACTGTGGGACACAAAGGTCCTTGCTCCCACAGATCACTAGGGAAACCAACAATGTTAAACACACAGGGGCCTCTTCTCAACAGAGGAGATAAAATGCCCATTTTCCCGCCCAGAAGGCTGCGTGTGGATCTTGCTAATGACCTGGTGACCTTTTTGCTTTCTGCAGAACTAGACCTCCCCAGCCTCTTACTGTAGAGGCAGACCTCACTCCAATTCCCCAGAATGATTATCCCAGACTTTTCTTTCCCTGGACTGTTATCTGTCCTTAGGGGAGATGTCAAATGTATTTTTCAGCCTGCTGGTCTTTCCTTTTTCCTTTCCTTTCCTTTCCTTTTTCCTTTCCTTT
>NC_034591.1:103310096-103343411 GCF_900095145.1 Mus pahari | reverse complement strand
CTTCCCTTCCCTTCCCTTCCCTTCCCTTCCCTTCCCTTTCCTTTCCTTTCCTTTCCTTTCCTTTCCTTTTGTGGTTATTGTTGTTGTTGTAGTTTTCCAAGACAGGTGTAGACGTGGCTATCTTAGAAGTAGCCCTGTAGACCAAGCTGGTTTTGAACTCACAGAGATCCGCCTGCCTCTGCCTCCCAAGTGCTGGGATTAAAAGCATGGGCTGCCACTACTGCCTGGCTGAAGCAGGTTTTTATTCTCACCTCTTCGAGGCTTGCAGGGACCCCCTCAGAGGGTTGGATGAGTCCTGGGTTCAAGGGACTAGAAGTGGCCTCTTGCGAGGGCACCCAAAGTTGCTGAGGGCTCTTTTAATCTATGGTGAATACCTTACCGCGTTGTACAGATGGCACAAACACACCCAGCTCAACAGGAATAGCAACGGAAGGACTGGAGGCAGCATCAGGATGTCAGTGATTTCACACTGCAGGAGGTTATCCATCTCCTACCCCATGTGGGCTAGGACTACTGTGGGTCACAAATAAGAAATAGAAAGTTGCCTTTCACTTCTGAAAATACGTTGATTAATTTGTGTTATTAAGTCAATGTAACTGGAGCTCTGGGGTGTGTGGTGGTGGGGAGAGGGGCAGTGCTGACCGTCTGTGCTGAGTTGGGTGGAACGCGATGAAGGGGCTGAGAAACCCTGCTGACCCCTCAATGACTCTGGGCCTTAGGGCAAACAGCCTCAGCCTGCAGCCCAGGGGCCCCAGGCAGGCAGGGGCGTCTCCGTCCAGCTAGATGCTCCGCAGACTTGCTCTTCTACGGAACAGCGGGAGATGTGAGACTGCAGCCGATGGCCGGGCTTTTCTTCTTTTCCTGTGGGCAGCACGGAGGGTTCTTAGCATAGGGCAAAGAAAGCATAATGTGTGTGTGTGTTTGCACAATTGGATGTATATGCACACTTGTGTGTGTATGCATCTGCACAGCTCCACCTGGCTTTTTAATTTTTAAAAAATCATTAGCCGGGCGTGGTGGTGCATGCCTTTAATCCCAGCACTCGGAAGACAGAGGCAGGCAGATTTCTGAGTTCGAGGCCAGCCTGGTCTACAGAGTGAGCTCCAGGACAGCCAGGACTACACAGAGAAACCTGTCTTGAAAAAAACCAACCAACCAAACAAAATTATTTATTTATTTACTGTGTATAGGTATTTTGTCTGCATGTATGTCTGTGTACCACATGCATGCCTGGTATCCAGACCCTCTGGGACTGGAGTTGCAGACAGTTGCTACCCACCGTGTGGGTGACAGGAATAGCAGCCAGTGACAGTAACTGGCTGGACCACTTCCCCAACCCCCACACCTAGCATTCCCTGTGAGCTCCTTAGATTCTATCTCAGATCCTTCCTTATGCAGACACAAGTGCTCTCACCCATTGAACCTTTATTTAGTTAGTTTTTGGTGTAGCTCAGGTTGGACCTGTTCCTCTTGCCTCACTCAACCTCTTGAGTGCTGGGACTATAGATATGTGAGGCTAGCCTGGACTACATGAGACACTGGCTCAGAGAAAACAGAGACAAATGCTTATTACACAGCATGGATGAAGAACCTGAGTGATGCTACACTTCAATGTGTTAAGTGTTACCACCATATACAGGTGGTAACATTGTAAGCAATTATAATTTTCTTTCCAATGTTTACATGGGCTTCTAAATTTTCTACAACAAATGAGTCTAACTTGATTGGATTGAAATTCTTTTAACATTTTTTTTCCAAGTGTATGTGTGGCCTGAGTATGCATGTTTGAATGTGAATAGGTACATGTACGTGCATGGGCACACATGTAGTGAAGACGAGACGACACTGGTCCTCAATTATTCACTACTTTATTTATCAATGAAGGTCCTCTGGATGAACCCACAGTTCACCGATTTGACTAGTCTAGTCAGCCAGCTTGCCCTGGGACCCCCACCTCTGCCTTCTGCATGTTGGGTTTCCAGGCAGCCACTTTGCCTAACATTTTGTGGAAACATGTGTTTCGGGGATCTCGACTCTATCATGCTTGCGATGCGTGACTTCATCTACTGAGACATTTCCTTTAATTGTGAACAAATTCTTCTGTGGCCAGTAAAACACTTTCCTATCATGTGTAAGGCCCTGAGTTCTAACCTTAGCAATGACAAAATAAGTATCTCAGAACATTCCATCCTAATTAATGAGCACAGAAGAGAGTGGGGACTGACCGGTTCATGCGAAATGACAGCTCACCCAACAACACTTAAAATGATTATTATTTTTGCTAGCAATCAGGTTCTCCACAAATACTCATGGCCCTGTCACTTGCCCAGATGTACCTGCCCGACAGGAGGTGGCATGGGAAAGGCATCCCACGGCAGGGAGCAGCCGTGTGGATTTATTTTCCATCCCGACAGGTGGACTGCAGATAGTCACAGCTACCTGACTGTCCTGATGACAGGTCTCACCTGCTCGCCGCTGTGACACGTTCTTTCCACTTGGATCATAGAACGCTGTTGGGCCTTCACCAGCTCAGAGCCTGCTTGCGGCCTCCGGCTCTGACTCAGTCTTTGGTACTGACAATCTGATTGCTGCAACTGGAATTTTTCTTCTTACCACCTTCAGCTTGAAGCAAGCCCTCTCCCACTCCTTCCTCCAGCTGCCCTGCCCATAAAGAACACTGGACAGTTGAACAGGGATGTCTTCCTAAGGTGACACTGTGGAGAGGAACAGAGCAGAGGTATCGCAGTTGGCACATGAAGAAGATAAAAAAACAATGGCCGAGGAAGACAGGAAACCTCACCCACCACAGACTGTACGCATCAAAATAGCACATGTAGAGCAAGAACTCCCATCCAATCTCCAAGGAAGGAGGGGCTATGTAAATGACCTAGAAAAGTTGGAGACTCAGGCTCAGGGCCTTTGAGTCTTGGACTTGTCCCTACTCCCTGGTCCACTCCAACTCTGTGCTTCCGTGTGTGCGCGCTCATGCGCTCACTCTTGAGCACATACACAAACGCTCATGAATGTGCACATTTGCATACGTTGCTTATGTGCATAAGTGCAGGTGCCTGCAGAGCCAAAGGTGTTGTGAGTGGTAGGACATAGGTGGTAGGAACTGAATTCGGGTCGTCTGGAGAAACAGTACTCACTCTAACTGCCAAGCCATCTCTTCAACCCCCCCCCCCCCATTTATCTTTCTTAATAAACAGGCTCTATTTCTATCACTATCCATTTCTACCTGATCTAATTTCTTGTTCTTGTACAGTGGAGCGTAGCTATCTCAGCAGGTGAGCCTTAGAGACTTACTATAAAGTAGGTGAGCTGGAGTTTAGTCTGCACAGATGGTGGTCGGGTGCTGTTTGTACTCTGATGCTAAATACTGGCTCTCAGAATCAGTGGTGCCGCCCCACCCTCCTCTAAGAGCAGATCCTCATGTGAGGCAAGTGATGCTAGGTAAACCTTGCTCATCATTTAACTGGTCAATAAAAGACTAGAGCCTGTGATTGGGCAGTAGAGGGAGAAAGGTGGGACTTGAGAATCAATTGAGCTAGGGGGGGTGTGCAAGTACAGAGAGAGAGCACAGAGGTAGAGGAGGCCACCATGAGAGGAGATGGACCGTGAGCACATGGCCAGGAGAAACAGCAAGTGACAAGGGATGTTATGGCTGGGACTTAAGCCAAAATAGCTCCAAACCTGTAAATAAAATACCTGGGCTGTATGTCTTTTATATGGGCTAGTCAGAATTATACATTCATTTGACATGTATATACTATATGAGGGGTATATTATGCACAGGAAAGAGCTTCTTTTGATTTTTTTTTTTTTTTTTTTTGGCTCTGCAGCCTAGGCTGGCCCAGAGCTGGTGATCATGGAACCCCCTCACATGTGTGAGTAAAGATCTGTCTGAGGACAATTTTGGGGGATGGTTTTCTCCTTCCATCTGAGGCAGGGCCTCTTTTGTTTCGACTTCCCTGGACACTTCGGACTAGCTGCCTGCCAGCTTCCAGGTGACTCTCCTGTCTCCACTGCCCATTTTGCTATAGGAATGCTGGGGTTACAGGTTCGTGCAGCTAAATCCAGCTGTTTAAAGTGAGTTCTAGGAATTCAATTTAGATCACTGGGCTTGTGCTGTGAGCACTCTTACCCACCTCACCACCTCGCCAGCCTCCGTTATTCTTTTTGAGGCATAGATTGTGTAGCCCAAGCTGGCCTTACACTCACTATGTAGATGTAGTCAAGGCTGGCCTTGAACTTCTGATCTTCCAGCTTCTACCTCCTGAGTGCTGAGTATTATCAGTATGTGCCACCATGTGTTATGTCCTGCTGGAATGGAACTCAGGGCCCTGAGCATGCGAGGCAAGCATTCTACTGTCAGAGCAATATTCAACCATGACTTCCGGCTCCATTCTCTGCTACCTCTATACTTCTCAAATTCTGTATCTTGATTGCAGATAGCCTTGTTGAAAAAGACAAAGAAATAAGAAACAGAGGAAGAGCTGGGCAGACAGTGAGAGGATAATTGCTTCTCAGCCTCCAGGTCCTGGACAGATCATCATGGCTACAATCTTTCGAAAGACAGAAATAAGATGCGCTGGAGATAAAAATTCATGAGGGCCACTGAGATGGCTCAGTGAATTTCAGACCCATGATTCCCATGACTTCTGGGCTAAGGACTAAGGTAAAGCTTGGGGTCCCAACCCTCTGATGCTATAGGTTTGAACAGTGGCCTAATAATCTGCATTTCAGGTATGTTCCAAGTGATTCTTATACAGGAGGTTTAAAAAGAAACGTACCCTGAAAATTTCTAAGAAATTCCATTAATGTAACAAAGCTACTCTGAGAAGTCCACAGCGCCACCCTCTATAGTCAGAATACACTAGAGCTATGGCAAGCTCTGTCATGGGCGTCGCCTTTGCTCTTGCTCTCACAGGCAGATGAACCCTGCCGCCTTCTAGTTGTGCGGCAAAGGTGGAGGACCTACCCGTGACTGGCGCTTGGGATCTCTGATGGTTAGCCTTGACCGTCAGCTCCGTGGGACCTGTAGCCACCTAAGAGACAACTCTCTGAATTTGTCCTTAAGGGAGTATCTAAATTAGGTTACTGAGGTAGAACGTCCCATCCTCTGGGAGGGCTTACTTCGTCTGGGTTGTGTCCGACTGACGCTGTTCTTGGGCTGGGGGAACTCAGAGTGCTCAGAACTCTGGATCTCCGCCTGGGACTCATGCTTGGCCCTGCCACCTTCATTGTTGGGGCCATGCCGCTCGCTCTCTGAGGCTTGCTGCAGATCACCATGGGCCATCCATAGATGTGGCAGAAGGAGACACCAGGGTGGGTGGTGAGCAGTTCCTGCTGTTTCCCTCCCAAGCTTCCCCAACGCTACCGCCCCTCTCTGCTTTGCTGGTTTCTGTGGCTACTCCATGTTTTATCATTGTGCCTGGGGATTTGGAGCCAGGAGTTGCAGACGAGAGGGAGCGTTTGCCTTTCTAGGCCTGCGTTACTCACTCAGCACGGTCTTTTCTAGTTCCATCCATTTGCCTGCAAATTTCATGATTAAACTTTTCTTTACAGATGAACAGTATTCCATAGTATATATGTACCATTATCCATTCATCTGTCGGAGGACATTTAATTTTTTTTCTTTTTCTTAGATATTGTAAACAGGGAAATAGGAAGCATTGCTTAGAAAGCATCTAGGGAATAGGATCCCCAACCTTTCGGGCAGATGCCCAGGAGTGGTATAGCTGGATCATACGATAGTTTGATGCAGATTCTTAGGAATCTGTCAACAATTAATCAGGGTTTGTCCTCTCTCTCCACAACCCGGAAGCATCTGTCGTCAATCGTTTTGTTGATTTTAAAGAAAACTTTATTTATTTTATGTATATGAGTACATTGTAGCTGTCTTCAGACACAGCAGAAGAGGGCATCAGATCCCATTGCAGATGGTTGTGAGCCNCNATGTGGTTGCTGGGATTTAAACTCAGGACCTCTGGAAGAGCAGTCAGTGTTCTTAACTACTGAGCCATCACTCCAGCCCTGTTTTATTGATCTTGACCATTCTGACTGGAGTGAGACAAAAACCTCAAAGTTGTTTTAATTTGTATTTCCCTGGTACTAAGGATGATGACCACGTTTAAGGTATTTCTTAGCCATTTTTATTTCTTCAACTGAGAACTCTCTATTCAGATTTCTAGCCCACTTTTAAAATGGGTAGGCTTCACTAATGGTTTTGGGATTCGTGCACACAAGCAAATATTGATTGACAGTCTCACAACATTACCTTACCTTGGCCATTAGATTTCCATTCTATTCTTTTCCATTTTGCTTCCTCTTGAGGCACACAGAGAACTGATTTCATGGTCACTGTTCTCAGTGCTGTTTGCTGCATGCCTAATCATCTCTGCGGGCTGAGCAGAAGGCTCAGCAGTTAATTGCACACACTGCTCTTGCAGAGGACCTGAGTTCAGTTCCCATCACCTTCAGAGAGTGGCTCATGTGGTGTTTCTGCCTGCACGCAGACCGGCGCCTTGTCTGCGTGGGCAGAACACCTTGGGGTGGGTTCGCACTTGAGCGCCAAATGTGTGGCTCTGTCTGCTGAACCCACTGTGGATCCGAACTGGAGGACGAGAACTCCTGAGAAAGAACAGGGCTGCGAAAGGAAAATATGGGGTCTTGGCAAAGTGTCTGATCAAAGCCCTTATCTTTATTGTCAGGACTGGCTTAAATACAAAGAAGGGTTTCCAGCATTCCCCTGAGTCCTTAAAAGTTGCCACGGCGTTCTCGCGATGGTGGGCAGTCCTGGCAGTGGCGGGCAGGTGTCCGATGGNGGGCAGGTCCGGGCGACGGTGGGCGGTGACAGTGGGCGGTTCGAGGACGCTGTGTTCCGGCTGGTCTGGTGCACTCCGGTTGCGCGATCCCCCGCGTGCCTGTAAAAGGCAGGACACCGTTTAGAGGGAGGAGCCAACAGACTCACAATTGCGTGTAACTTCAGTTCCAGGGTACCCAACACTCCCTTCTGGCCTCTCTGGGCACCCACATAAAGCTGCACACATGTACAGATATATGTACATGCACATAAATAAAAGAAAAAAAATCATCCTGGTCTACAGCTAAGTTACCCTGAATGTATCTAAACTCGTTTGACCTCAGAAGCTAAGCAGAGTCAGGCCTGGTTAGTACTTGGGTAGATGAAATAATCTCACAGCGTAGTGGCGTATGGGCTGGGAAGATGGCACAGTTGTTGAACTGCTTGCTACACAAACATGAGGATCTGAGTTTGAGTTCCAGAGTGTAGATGAAAGTGACGGTCACTGTGATGTGCATGTGTGCTTCGTGTGCTGCAGAGACAGAGACCAGAAGGTCCCTGAGGCCTGAGAGCCACACAGTCTAGCCAAACTGGTGACTGCCCAGGTCCCAGTAAGAGATTGTGTCTCCAAAAACAAGGCTAAGAAGTAGCTGAGAAATAGTACCTTAGACTGATCTCTGGCCTTGATATGTACCAGTGCACACAGACACACAGACACACAGACACACAGACACACAGACACAGACACAGACACACACACACACACACACACATATGGACACAGACACAGACACACACACAGACACAGACACACAGACACACAGACATAGACACACACACACACACACACACAGACACACAGACACACACACACACAGACACACACACACACACACACACAGACACACCCACCCACTCACCCACCCACATACACTAATACTTTAAAGCAATAATAATTTTATTGTCTTTCAATTTTTCTGTGGGGCAGGAATTTGAGGAGGACTCAGCTGGGCTGTTCTGACTTAGATAATCTCTTCAATTTAGTAAGCAGCTAGGGCTGCCCCAGAATGGCCTGACTTGCCTTGTCTCTCGTCACTGGCATTTTCTGCAGGCTTTGTTGCATGGTTGCTTTAGGCTTCTTCACAGAATGCCAGCCCACAGCACAGCCACTGCTGAAGGTGTGACAGGGTCCCAGGAACCCGGCAGAAGTTCGCCGAGCCTTGGAAGTCACATAGCATCGCTTCCACAATGACCTCAAACCTACCAGATTGAAGAAAGGAACTGCATCTCACAGTGGACTGATGACAAAGCAGGGGTGTGAGCCAAAGGCTAGAATGGAAGGGAGCCCCTCCCACTGAGGGCAGCAATGTCTTTGAAAGACATTCCTCAAGAGGGCACTGTTGTCACAAGACAATCAATCATTCCAGCTCAGGACACTGGCAGAGAGGAAGGTGGTATTGGCCTTGGTCCTCTTTCCTGTTGCATGGGGCCCGTGGTGGCAGGAACAGCGTAGATGGCCATGTGTGTGTCCTGGTGGAAGAGAACCCAGCCAGCGGGTAGCATGCATGTAAGGGGACTTTTCACAAAGGATGTACTTTGAAAGCTAGGCAAGTGGTGCCTGTGGGTCTCAGGCAGAGGTCCAAACTTTGGGTAGGATGTACTAGTATATTTTGTAGAAGCTACAGTCATGTAGCGCCGTCTCCGGAAGGGCTGGCTTGAAAGACTGATGGAGACAGCCAGTGGGTGAGATTGTTTACTGAGGGTCTAGAGTCAGAAGGAAAAGCCACCGAGAGAAAGCCAGAGGCCATCAATATTTGTAGAGAAGAGCTGGAAAGGAAGACTTAAACTTAAAACAGTGTGGTCAGAGAAGTGGAAAGAATACACAGTGTCAACAGTGACTGGGGCGAAGGCAGTTTCTGTGAAGAGGGGGTGGTCCTCATGGTCAAGTGTACTTACAAGGCAGTGTGGGCCAGTGGGCAGAGTGTTAGTCTCGCATGCACAGAGCCATGGATTAAATTCGTAGTACCTCAAAGTAAACCAGGTATGATGGCACAGTGCCAGCACCCCCTCCCCCTGAGAGGATGGAGGCAGAAGGATCAGAAGTTCCTGGTTGTTCTTGGCCTTGTAGTTCGTTGGAGGCTAAACCTGGGCTGCATCAGATCCAGGCTCAGAACAAAAGCAGAAGATCTGAAAACAAGGAGGTCACTGGTGACTTCAGTGATGACATTTGCAGGAAGCCAGGAAGGCTGTCATTAGCCAGATTATAGGATGGTAGCCTGAGAGGGTCAAGTCTCTGGGCTATCACCTGTTTTTGTTTGTTTTTTTGAGATAGGATCTCTACAGTGATGGCTGACCTGGAACTTGCTATGCAGGTCACAAGGGCCTCAAATTCACAGTAATGCTCCTGCCTCAGCTTCCCAAGTGTTAGGATCATAGGCATGAGTCATCATGCCATGCACAAGAGATTACTGCGTTTTAAAATCTTGGGTAAGAGCTAGTGAGATGGCCCAGTGGATAAAGTGTACGTTGCCAGTGCTGACTAATTGAGTTCCATCTCCAGGATTCATATGGTGGGAGGGAAGAATCAGTCCTCACAGCTTGTCCTCTGACCTCCATATGTACATGCCTCCCACACCAATAAACAAATACATGTAAGTAAAATGTATTTAAGCACAAAGCAAAGGTTTGGGTAAGACTAAGCTTGTGTACAGGCCAGGGAAGGGGCAGGACGAAAAATCAAGGCTGGAAGAGGAACATTTGAGGTGTTTTGGCCTGGGAAGAAGTGGGGTTCACTATCAGGTGAAGAGCTGAGCCTCAGGAGGGTTGAGCGGTCCTCCTTCAAGGAGTCGTAGCCTGGGGATAGATGGAGATGTGCGGAGCCAGCTCAAGTGGGCGGGGTGAGCAGCGCAGAGCATGGGTGTCCCAGGGAAGTGTGAGAGTCTGCCTGGGCTCAGTCCGTGCTGCTTCTGTATACCTACCTAATGCTTATTTTCTATTAGTTCCACAAAAATGACTTTCTCCTAACAACAGTATGGAGATTGGAAGGCAGGGCTATCTGAGGCCCTGGCCTCTTTCTGGCTTTTCCTTGCTTCACGGAGGCATGAAAAGAATGTGTTTGTGAGGGAAGGGGAGACATGGCATTCCAGGTCTGTCCTGCAGCTCAGAGCATCACAGGGCTGGAGCCTTGCTGAGTCACATTGCCTAGGAGACAAGAAATAACAGTTATGACTCTGTGCTGTCTGGAAGGAGAGGCTGGTATAAAGAGTGTGTCCTGATGACTTCTGCCCTGGGAAGAGTGGAGGGAGGAGGGGAGGATGGTGGGAGCCAGTTGGTTGTGTGTGGTGATTGGGTGGGCCCACTGGGGATGGATGTGCAGAGAAATGATATGGCCTTGTGTATGTGTGCGTGTTTTCATTTTCATGTGTATGAGCGTGTATGCCATCCATGCATGCATGTATGTGTGTTTGTATGTGTGGGGGACACACGTGTGTGGATGTGTGATCACATGGATGGGTTTGGTGGCACGAGGTTGTTGCTGGGGATTATTCTTAGTAGTTATCCTGTTTTAACCAAAGAGGCAGGGTCTCAAGTCACACCCAGACATTGCTGATATAGTCCGTTTAGCCCGCTTACACTAGGGATCCCTGTCTCCAACTTCCTGGCTGAAATGACAGGTGGGTCACAATGCCCATGCAGACTTTACTGGGATCTGAACTTTGGTCCTCATGCTGTGTAGAAAGTGTTTTAACTGCTCTGGCATTGCCTCGGTCTGGCATTTGGTTCTTATTAGCTTTGTACTCTTGGACAAAACACTTAACCCTGAGCCTGCGATGCTTCCGTGAAGCCTTGAGGGTTTTACTGAATGCATGCAGCTGTAGAAATCAAAGGGACTTAGGGCGAGGTCTACAGGCATGGTTAGGTGCACATGTATATACATCCATCTGAAGGCTGGATCCAATCCCTTAGATGTTGCCTAGACTGGGCATCTCATGCCATGGTCAGTGTCTTTCATCCTCATTGGTAACAGGTTCCATACCTGCTCCTCCCTGACACTGACCAATTTTGGTGCTGCATCACCTGGTGGAAAGGCATGCAAAAGCAGATCCTTAGCCAATCAGGACACTGTACTCATTTGCCCATAGTGAGGAGTGGGCTGGAGACGAGTGTGTGATCTAAACAGGGCCAATAAGAACCTTCCTTGGTTCTTCTAGGCAGAAGCAGACCTGAGGAGCCCTGGAGGTGGTGGTGCAGGGCCAGCTTCAACACCTGCTAAGAGAACTGTAAAACCCTGGTCTTAGTCAGTGGTCTCTTGCTGTGAGGAGACACCATGACCACACTAACTCTTATAAAATAATTAATTAGGATTGGCATACAGTTTCAGAGGGTTAGTCTAGTTTCATCACTTTCTCCACCAAGGTCACCCCTCCTGACCCTTCCAAATAGTGCCACTCCCTGGTGACCAAGCACTTAAATCTATGAGCCCATGGGGGCTCATTTTTTTTTTCTTTTAATTTTTATTATTATTATTATTTTCTTTATTTACATTTCAAATGCTATCCCGAAAGTTTCCCATACCCCTCCCCCCATGGGGGCTCATTCTTATTCAAACCACTACAACCCCCTCTCACCAGAAGGAAGGGAAGGGACTTTCTTTTTAATAAGAAGAAACTAGGGATTAAAGAACCCGAGAAGTCACTAATGGCTCTGCAGCCAGCACCAGCAGAGAGAGGGTTAAGCCCTCTAGAAGCCTGTCATAATTATATTATCTTTCCATGGATGGCTCAGTCACGGAGGCTCCAGCAGCATTTCCGTGGTACCCTTCGCCTGCCAGGTGGACAATCACCGTTTTGAGCCATGACTGCTCTCTGGGATGAGGTGAGCATTTTGCTTGAGGGTTAAAGGGTGAGTGTGTTCTCAGTTCACAGATGAACAGTGGGCAAAGCCCATCTGAAGGTTACAGTGTATGTCATGCTGAAGGTGGGGCAGGCTCTTCCAGAAGCCTGAAGCTTCAGACCCAAGAGGACTGGCAGAAAAATGCCGCAACTCTGGAGGGCACGTGGGAATAACAACCTTCAGGAGATGGTGGGCAGCGCTTTCTCCATCCAGACGTCTCTCCTCCTTTAATTAATTACCTTCCTCCGGGGAGGCTTCTGTCTACTTTTTCTTTTTCTGGAAAGGTCAGGAAGCATGCCCGCCCCTCCCCCCTGTACCCACTCCCCGCACCCCCTCTCCCGGGATCTCAGCTCAGGCTTCCTAGCTCAGGGTGAGATTTATCTTTCTTCCTCTTCTCAGAGAGGATGAGTTCCCAAGTGGCAAGAGTGGCCTTCTGTCCTTCCTTTTTTCCTTCTCCAAATGCTGAGAGAAGTGGGAGGCTAGCTTGCAAATGTCACAGAAGCCTGTAAAATGCTGAGTGCAGACGGATGCCGGGAATAACTGGGGTTGCTGGGTTGAGGAGATGGGCGACTCCATCATCTGCTAAGAAGCCATTGTTGTGCAGCTGCCTAGACACAATGGTGGCTGAGGCGGGGAGACAGAGGGGGCGGTGGCGAAGCTGAGGGGGGGAGACAGAGGGGGCGAGGGGTACTGTTACTAGGTGTTTCTTTGCAAATCCCCCCCCCCTGCTTTGGGGGGGGGATTGGGAAGAGGAGCCGGGCAGGGTTAGTCAACAGGCAGTCCATGGGTGGGTTTAGAACACCCAAAACCAGGGCCACAAAATCCCAAACAAACAAGGCAGAACAAAACAAAACAACAAATACCCAAACAAAGAAAGGGGGGCAGGAGGCATCTCATTGGAAAGATTTTGAACTTCTTTGCTTAAAAGGAAACTTTGAAGTCTCCAAGGGCAAATCTAGAATTTTCTTCAGTGTTTCACGTCGGGAGTTCTAGATGGTAGGTAGGCTTTATTAACTTCACAGGGCAAAGGCACGGTGTGGAGTGTGAGTCTGTGTTGTCAAGGAAGACCTTGAATTCTGCTGGGATTACAGTGATGCACCTCCATCAGCTTATGTCCAGGTTATGGTGCACCGGGCACAGAAGTGAATGCTGGGCAAAGGCTCTACCCACTGAGTCACATGCCCAGCCCTGGGCTAGGAGTGCTACTGGGTTTAATGGATTCTCCTGTGGGCAGCAGATGGTTTGACAAGCAGGTTATGAGTGGACATGACAGACATTTAAAAATTATTATTATTATTATTATTATTATTTTGGTTTTTCGAGACAGGGTTTCTCTGGATAGCCTTGGCTGTCCTGGAACTCACTCTGTAGACCAGGCTGGCCTCAAACTCAGAAATTCACCTGCCTCTGCCTCCCGAGTGCTGGGATTACAGGTGTGCGCCACCATGCCCGGCCTTAAAAATTATTTTTAAGATTTATTTTACTTCTATGACTATTTTGGCTGCATATATGTATTTATACCATATGCATATACCCAGTGCTGAATAAAGTCAAAAGGTCAAAATAAGGCCTTGGTTCCTTAGAATTGGAGTTACGGACAGTTGTGAGGTACCATACAGGTGCTGGGAGCTGAACCCAGATCCTCTACAAGAACCCTGAACTGCTCAGTCATCTATCTCTTCAGCCTTAGAACACACGTTTCTTTCCAAAGGATCCTTCAGGCAGAATCCAATGCTATTTTTTTCTGATTTACTTCATTGTGTGTTTTTTCCAGAACTTTTTCACATATACTTATCAATGTTAAATTATGCAATATGTGGTTATATTCTTTTTATGCAAATTTACTATTTTAGGGACTGAGGAGACCGGCTGTCAGTGAAGTGCTTACCACACAAGCATGAGGCTCTGAGCTGGACTCCTAGAGCCCACATTAAAAGGCTGGAGGGTGTTTCATATTTGTAAGCCTTGTGCCAGGGAGGCAGGAACAGGCCTGGAACTCACCAGCTGACCAGCCAGCCTAGTGTAGTCATAGAGACCCAGAGATCTCAAACCCTCTCTCTATCTCCTTCCCACCAAATATAAGTGTTGGAGAGAACTCAGGGTGAAGAGCACTGACTGCTCCTGCAGAACACACACGGTTGGTTCCCTGCACCTACAGGGTGGCTCACAATCATCTTGTTTGGTTGGTTTGCCATATTCCAATTTGTTCGGTTTTGATTGCTCTTATAGAATTACTATAATTACTCTTTCCACGTCTCTTTATTTTCTAACAGGAGAGAGAAAGTGTATGGATTCGGAGGCGGAGAGAGGTGGATGCCTGCATGTATGTATGTGCACCACATGCATGCCTGATGCCACAGAAGTCAGAAGATGGTGCCAGATTCCTTGTAATTTTACTGATTTTCTCAAAGAACTAACTTTTTGTTACATGGATTCTTTGAGTTGTTTGTTTGTTTGTTTCCATTTTATTAATTTCAGTCCTGAGTTTGATTATCTCTTGCCATATGTGATTTTTGGGTGTTATTTCTTCTCTCTATTCTAGGACTTTCCTATGTGGTGTTAAGTTACTAATATGAGACACAGGGGTGGGATAATGAGAGAGGCTGTGGAGATTTGTGTGATCTGCTAGAGGTGGGGCCAGAGAAGAAGGGGATGCTGCGTTAGGTGGCTGGCTACAGAGCTGGGGAGAAGACTGGAGAATTGGATTTGGAGGAGAGAGAGAGGTGAAGAAGATCTGTAGTTAGTTTACCTGCTTCAACTGTTGTGGCTGATGGGTTCCCAGGGACTGCCTGTGGGAAGTAAGGATGAGACAAAGGGATGTGTGGTGAGAGAGGCTCAGGGAGATCCACACGGTCTGCTGGAAATGGGGACGGAGAGGGCAAAATAAGTAATCTCAAAGAAACCAAAACATAGGTCTGGCGAGATGGCTCTGCTGTTAAGAGCACTGACTGCTCTTCTGAAGGTCCTGAGTTCAATTCCCAGCAACCACATGGTGGCTCTCAAACACCTGTAATGAGATCTGACACCCCTCTTCTGGTGTATCTGAAGCCAGCTACAGTGTACTTATGTATAATAATAAATAAGTCTTTGGGCCGGCTCACGACCATCTGTACAGCTTCCGTGTACTCACATACATAAAATAAACAAATAAATCTTAAAAAAAGGAAAGAAACGAAAACATGGCACAGGGCTTCTAGGAGACAACATACAGATTGACCTCTGACCTCTGACATCTGTCTGCACACTGCTGCGCGTGCGTCCACACAAACACAAACCCTATGGACATTTACAGACCAGTTTCTTTTCTCTATTTTATGGCAAGAGTAAACAGTCACCCTTACTGTCATATCTTTGTGTGCCTTTTCTGTGCACCAGCACACATCCCTAGAAAACACATTTTGGTTCTGGAGCGATGGCTCCATGGTTAAGAGAACTTCTCATCCTGCAGAGGACCTGGGTTCAGTTCCCAGCACCCACACAGTAGCTCACAACCGTCTGTAATGCCAGTTCTAGGGGACTTCTTTTCTTTCTTTTTTAACTTTTTATTGATTCTTTGTGAATTTCACATCAGGCACCCCAGTCCCACTCATCTTTCCATCCCTCCATATCTGCCCTATACCCTTTACCCTCTCCAAAGAAAACAAACAAACAAACAAACAAACATTTCCCATGAAAGCTGTGGTGTGCACCCTTCTGTCCACACACCTTTACTTGCAGATGTTCACTGCAGAGTCATTGGTCTGGTTCCCGGCCTCTGGCTTCTGTTACACCATCAATACTGGATCTTCAACTGGGACTCCTCTCAGATATCCTGTTGTTGTCTTGTGTCATGGAGATCCTGCAGCTTTGGATCTGTAGGGCTGGCCCCCTTCATACACTCCAGCAGTTGACCGATGGGGTAGATGTTGGGGTGGGCCAACTCAAAGTCCTGGGTCTGGACCCGGGTGGTAGCTGAGTTGGTCAACCTGCCAGCTCTTCTGTGCCCTCACCACCAGGGCAGCTCTCCTGCTTTACTCAAAGGACAGGTAAAGCCAGCTCTCCTGCCTGTAGTGAAGAAGAAAATCATCAAAAACAGAAAACATGTAAAGATGTAATAGAACAAGAGGGAGTAGGTTCCAGATCCAGCAAGCAGCAGAACTTGGTAGCTTCAGCCATGTGGTTCTGACTTGAGAGTCAAGAATAGTCAAGATGGGGTTACTGGGATAATTGATGTTGGTTAGCTGGAACTGATAAATTAGCAGTGATTAAGAAGAGACCAGCATCACTGAGGTGACATCTTCTGGAAGTGTTTTCTGAGAGCACAAAAAAACTGTTCCAGAGGCAGCCAAGGTTGTAATTTACGCTGCAGCTGGACTTGGCAATGTGTAAGAATCACTCAAGTTGTACTGGCATTGAAAGCATGAAGAGATCATGGAGAACAGCTGAGGCTTGGCTCTGTGAGAGGCCAGGAAAGGCCTCTGGTGAAGGTGCAGCCTCAATGGCAGTTGAAGGTGCAGGATTAGAGGGGTCATTCAAAGAAGTTAAAGCTTGTCACCATGAAGAGAGCCTATGAGAAGCTATTTGTGAAAGTATAGCCTAATTTCAGTGGAAGACCCCAGGAGATTGGAGATTCCAGTACCATGGGATGATCACCAAGAACAGCAGCAGCAGTGGAGTGTCGTCAGTCAGAGCCTAGAGTGCTACAGAGGGCAGAGCTGGAGAAATGACCCAAGTCCTTTGGAGGAGCCCAGAAGATCATGTGTGGATCCCAGACATTGGAACAAGAAGCTGTGAAGTTGCAGTTGCCTGGAGACCCCAAGATGTTAGAGATGCCAAAGCTGTGGGATACCTCCAGAGGAAAGCTGCTAACAGGGAGTGGAACCAGCCCATGAAAAAGAACTGTGTTGCAGTCAGCAAAACTGAAAGGAGTTGGGCATCAGGCAGGGAGTTACCCAGTTTGGAGTTTTCCCAGCTGGTTTTTTGTCTTGCTTTGATCCAGTATTTCCTTACTATGAGGTTTTGGAATGGTAATGTATATCCTGTGATGTTGGAAACATGTAATGTGCTTTTTGATTTTGATTTTTTTAAAGGATTATAGTTAAGAGATTGCATTAATCTCAGAAAAGACTTCGAACTTTGGACTTTTAAACGTTGTTGAGACTGTGATAGACTATGGGGACTTTGGAAGTTGGACTAAATACATTTTGCATAATGCTATGGCTACAAGCCTATGGGGGCCAAGGAGTAGAATGTGGTGGTTTGAATAGGTTTGAAAGCTTGGTGATAGGGAGTGGTACTATCAGGAGGTGTGGCCTTACTTGAAGAGGTGTGGCCTTGTTGGCGGAAGTGTGTTTCTGTACGTGGGCTTTGAGGCCTCCTATGCGTAAGCTGTGCCCAGGGTGGGATTCCATTCTCTTTTTGTCTGCCTTTGGCTCAAGATGTAGAGCTCTCAGCTCTTTCTCCATCACTATATCTGCCTGCATGCTGCCATGCTTCCCACCATCATGATAATGGACTAAACCTCTGAACTGTAAGCCAGCCCCAATTAAATGTTTGCCTTTATAAGAGTTGCCTTGGTCCTGGTGTCTCTTCACAGCAATAAAACCCTAAGACAGGGGCCATGGCCAGTTAAGGGAGAGACTGGACTTGACGTCCAGATCTGCATGACTTTAAAGAGAGTTACAGAAAGCTTTTCCTTTGTTTGTTTGTTTGTTTGTTTTTTGCTTTGCTGTACCAGGGGTGGAATACATGCTAAGTAAGCACTCTCCCACTGTACCATACCCCACAACCCCAGACTACTATTCTATTGTATATGGTGTTTCATCTGACCCAAGGTGTGAAAGTTCATTAGCTAACATCTTTGTAGAACATTACAATGTAACAAAATTATTTTCATGTATACAACATTTTGCCAAGAGAGAAAGCAAATTGGTTTGTTGGATTATGTCTCAGAAAATTGATTACAAATATAATTAGGTGGTGGGTTATTTTTTTTTTTTCATCAATCATGTTTGACAGGGCAGCTATTTGTTGAAGGAAAATCAAGCTCACAGAGATCCTTTTTGTGAGACAGCATCTTAGAAGCAGACTGACAGCTCTCAGGGGCTTTGAACCTCACCCCCTTCTCTCTGTTCTGCCTGACACCAGGCCCCACCTGAGGTACTCTGGGAGACACTGAAACATTCTGTGCTTTGGTCGAGTCACAGTGAACTCAACTTTGCCTGTGCGTCCTACCACATCGTGAGACCCGATTGCTGTAACTTAAAATGACTTAGGGAAATGGATAATAACTAAGATAATGGAAAGCCATTCCTACTGAGTCCTTCTTCCCTACCCTTGTTTTCTCTGATTCTGAGAAGATTGGAGGTTCAAAGACACACTAAACCCATTTCAGGCCCTAGAGAAGCTCACAGCTGTGAAGACAGACAGGTAATGTATAATTAAATGACAATCATTGGATCTTCAGGATGTGGCCAAACGATATTAAGACAAGAAGATGGATTGGGAAAAGGTGGGGACATGAACAGAGTGGGACACGATAAGGTGGGTAGATACTGGAGCCCAGTCCACGAGACTGATGGGTAAATTTAGGCATGGCTGAGGTGGGTGATAGACTCCAAGTTGACTCAGTCAGAAGCTGACCAATAAGTAGATTTCCCAAGTTAGGAATTAGGTGGTGTTCACAGCATAGAGCCGAGAGGGCAAGCTGGCCTTGCTGTTCCTGGTGACAAGTCCATGGCGGCAGGCTTGCCAAGGGACAAGCTTGTGAGTCTGACTCTGGCTTTGAGACAGTTTGTTTCATCAAAGCAAAGTCACAGAGTAGATAAGGTAGGTAAGGGTTGGGGAATGGGGCAAGGGAGGAGCCCAGGGCTGAACATTTATTTGAGTGACAGACCAAGAGATCATTTTAATTATTTATTGTTGCAGAATAAACTACCCCAAAGCTGAACATCTGAATACAGCCACTGTTACTGTTTAGTTTTTTTTTCTTGTTTTTTTTTTTGTGTGTGTGTGCACATGTACACATATACACATGCATGATAAAGTCTGAGGTTGATGTCAGATGTCTTCTTTGATTACTCTCCACCATAATATATAATATATGATATATGATATATTCTATATAATAGTATACCATCATATATATTACATTCTATATATTTTGTGTGTGTGTGTGTGTGTGTGTGTGTGTGTGTGTGTGTGTGTATAGCCAGACTTTTGGTTACTTTATGGGTTCTCTTTTTCTACCACTATACTCTACCCCTCAACACCAGGTAGGAGAGAAACAAGGTTATAGAGGAAATTGAGTGTTGATATTGTTAGACTACTTCCTGCTGATCAAGGATGTTGAGTTCCTTGGGGCAAGTTTTATCTTTATAGTCAGGATATCTTCAACCAGCAAGGAGCAACCAGTAATGAGCAACCATCAACTGTCATCAACCATCAACCATCAACTAGCAACCACCGGCAGCAGCCACTACCACTGCACCTCTTTTGGGACTCTAGCATTTTTATACCCTCTCAAAATTTCTCAGAATTCCAAACATCATACACTTACAGAATCTATCTGCAGCCAGCAAAATCACACCCTTGCCAGAGCACGAGGCAAATCATAGCAGCTGTGGACAATCAAAAGCAGCCCCATATCCCACCTCTGGGAGTAAAACAAAAACATATTCCCATAACATTTCTGTGTTTTTAAAAAAACCAAAGTTCTTACTCTGTGTGTGTGTGTTTGTGTGTGTACACATCTATCTATCTATCTATCTATCTATCTATCTATCTATCTATCTATCTATCTATCTATCTTTTCTTTCTTTTTTAAAAAGAAGTTTGGAGGCTAGAGGATGGCTCAGTGGTTAAAAGCACTTCTGCTCTATCATGAACAAAGTGCAGTTCCCAGCATCTATGTGAGGTGATGCACACCTTTAATCTCAGTGCTTGGGAGGAAGAGTAAGGTAGATCTCTGAGTTCAAGGCTAACCTAGTCTACAGAGTGAGCCCCAGGACAGCCAGGTCTATGAAGAGAAATTATCGTCATTATCAAAATGGAAAAATAAAATAAAAAGATGTCACCAAAGCATCCAGCCAACAGTCAAAACCATTTCCAGATGTGGGGATAGGATCACGATGTCTCTAACAATGATGGCAGCCACCATTTGTCTTTCAGAATTAGTGAAGATATACATTCAGATCACTCAAAAACTGCACAGTAACACAATAAACCTTAAGCATGGTGCTGGAGAGGTTCCGAGAGAGATCCTCAAAAGCCAGAAGAGGGTGTTGGAAACCCTGGAGCTGGAGTTACAATTGCTCCTTACCTTAAATTAAAAAAAAATTTTATTTATATGAGTACACTGCAGCTGTCTTCAGACACATCAGAAGAGGGCATCGGATCCCATTACAGATGGTTGTGAGCCATGTGTTGTTGCTGGGAATCGAACTCAGGACCTCTGGAAGAGCAGCCAGTGCTCTTAACTGCTGAGCCATCTCTACAGCCCCCCCCCACCTTTAAAGATGTATTTATTTATTTTATATATGTGAGAACACTGTGGCTGTCTTCAGAAGAGGGCATGGTTGTGAGCCAACATATGGTTGCTGGAAATTGAACTCAGGACCTCCGGAAGAGCAGTCAGTGCTCTTAACCACTAAGCCATCCTTCCAGCCCCTACCTTAAAAAAATTTTAAAATGATATATTTATTTTTATTTAGTGTATATGGGTGTTTTGGTTGCATGCATGTCTGTATGCCATGTGCTTGCAGTGTTCACAGAAGCCAAAAGAGGGCGCCAGATCCCACTGAGGCTGAAGTTACAGTTGTAAGCTGTCATGTGGGTACTGGGATCTGATCCTGGGTCTTCTACAAAAGCAATAAGCACTCTTAACCGCTGAGGCATCTCTCTAACCCCTCTACCTTAATTTCTGAGACAGTCTCTCACTGAGAAAGCACCATTGGCTGGGCAATAGCTTCAGGGATCTACCTGTCTCCCCAGCACAGGGATTAGAGGCATATTCTGGCTTTTTACAGGGAGCTGGGGATGCAACTCAGGTCCTCATGCTTGAGTGGCACATTCTTTACAGGCTGAGCAATCTTCCCCTCCCTTAATGCAGAGACAGAGTCCCCTACCACATCAGTAGTTGCAGTAGACCTATGCCTGCTTGCTGGGCCTTCCTTGCAGAGGGCTTTTTTTTCCATCTTAGCTTAGAGGTCCTAGCCTTCCACTTAGCAAACATGACCCAAGGTTTGCCAAACTCTAGAGAGAGAAAAACTATTAGTAAGGGCTGCTCCCCTGTCTCTACCATGGATTGCCTTATTCCACCCTGTGGCCCCCTTCTACCCAAAGGAGGGGCAGAGGAAGTGCAGCCAACTGTGGGTGGTGCTCCTCCAGGATTTGGAACATTACTTTTAGGCTATGCCAAAGGCACTTCCTGTTCAAAGAAAGGAGGCTTAATGTGGGGTTCTGGCAGCTTGGTGCAGCCAGTGGAAGTGGTAAGTGGGGGTCATCACACAGCACAGTACTGTGCTCTTTTGCCATAAAATCTAGATTTGGAAGTCCCTGGGATAGGGTTGCAGGGCAGGGGCAGAACCTGAGGAAAACCCGAGCTGGGTACAGCCTTGAGCCAGTTGGAGTTCAGACCCAGGTGTAGCATGGAGCTCAGACCTGGCTACATTGGAGCCCCAGAGTTTTCACTGTGAGTGTTCCTAGCAATGACTGGCAGTCCAGGTCACAGGAACTGGCCCCAGCACAGAAGAAGAGGGGCAGCTGGGTAGGCTTCCTATTTGCTGAGCCCACAGAAGTTTAGGTCAGAGTTCTCAGGATCCTGTTCAAGCTGTCAGTGCCATCTGAGAATGCTGTAGAAGGAATGTCAGTCTAATAATTAGCTTAAATGACACTTGGGCTGACACAGTGTTGTGGTAAAAGAACTCCATGTACCAAGATCCCAGACTCAAAATTCTGCTCCTACCTCTCTTTCTAGCCACACTGAATGAGCTGCTTAGTTTGAACTCTCAACTTGACACGATTGAAAATTGCCTGTAAGAGATCTTAATGAGGAATTCTCTAGTTCAGGTTGGCCTGTGAGCATGTCTATGGAGGACTAACTTGATTGTTAGTTGATGTAGGTGGACCTAGCCCACTGTGGGCAACACTATTCCCTAGGCAAATGGGTCTACAGAGGGTGAGAGAGGAGAAAGACAGCCAAGAGCAAGGAAGTAGGCATGCATGCATTTGCTTTTCTTTGCTGGTGACTGTCGTCGTTATGTGACTGGCCACTTGAGTTTTATCTTAAATTTTCAATGATGGACTGCAAGCTGGAACTGTAATCTGAGCAGCCCTTTCTTCCCTAAATTGCTTTTTGTCTGAATATTTTATCACAGCAACAGGATGGAACTGGCACACAGTCTCCTGAATATGAACCGTTTGCGACTGCAGCTCCACATGCCTTTGTCCCAGGGGACAGCTCTAGGGAGAAAAACGGATCATCTCCACTCCAGAAGGCCTCCGTCTACTCAGCTTCTTGAATGCCCTCTTCTGTCTTCCCAGGCCTTCCAGTCCGTTTTAGGTTTATCATTTTTATACATGGATTCTCTCACTATTTGCCATTTTATTCACTATATGAAATATAGTGAAGCAATTTATTTTCATTCTCTCACTAGGTTGTGGTGTCAGCTCCCAAGGCCATCTTGCTTACCTCCACACCCTCAGAGCTCAGCATAGCGTGGCTGACGCACGATGTTAGACGTTAAGTAAAGTGTGTTTACTTGATTTTATAAAATTAAATAATTCAAAGGGCCCTTTCTTTAGAAAGATCCACATACATGCTTTGAATGAAATAAGGCTAACAGTATTTTCTCATCTTTTCTTTTTTTTCTAGCAAGTTCTACATGAGACAGTATCTTAGCTTCGGCTGCTCAAAGAAAACACTGTTGATTGCATGGCTTACAGAAGAGAAATTCACATCCTCTTTCTTCTAGAGGCGGCAAGTTTGAGTTCAAGTGCTAGAGGCCTCTGCTGGATGAGGCTCTCTTCCTGGCCAGCAGAGTCCACTTCTGTCAGAGGGCAGCTCCCGGAAGCTGGCTTTCTCCTTCCCCCGAATGTTCCAGGATCCAGCTGAGGTTATCAGGCTGATGTTTTACCTGCGAGCCATCTCCCTCTCCTTATTTTATTACCTTTTTTTTTTTTTTTTTTTTGATACAGGGTCTTACTTTGTAGATCAACCTGACCTTTCCAAGTCAAGTATTTTTTAAAAATGTGTGTCACTATAAGAAGCAATTTGTGTTCATTTGAAAAATATGCCCAGCACAGAATGGTACAAACTACAATTAAACCTCATCCACACCACACACCCAAGTGTCTACTGATAAGTCCAGTTCATGTTTTATCTTTTTAATTATCTTTAGGACTCTGTGTAGGTGTATATCTGTGTGAGTATAGGCCCACACGAGTGAAGGTGTCCTTGGAGACCAGAAGAGGCTGTCAGATCACCCAGACCCGAAGTTATAGGTGGTTATGAGCCTATATAGGTGCTGAGAACTGAACTCAGGCTCTCTGGAAGGCTACCAAGTCCTCTTAACCACAGAGTCAACTCCCCAGACACAGAAATATGTATATTTTAAAAAAGAACCTTAAACTAAGAAATAAACTGTAGAAGTAGCAGCTGGTTTTACCTCCTAGTCCTATGCTCCCAGAAATAAGACTCAGACCCATTATATATTTACAAATACCTTGGCTGTACAGCTAAGCTCTTCTCTGACTAGATTGTAATTTAAAACCTATTTTAACCTACATTCTGCCATGTTATCTGCACTCAGGTACTATGCATATGCATATAGTCTTGTCATATCTCCTCAGGCAAATCTCATATCTGGCTCTATTCTAGAATCCTTTCTGCCTCCTGGATGTTCCACCTCCTATTTTCTGCCTAAACCATAGGCCATCAGATTTATTATTGACAGGTGCCACATCCAGACAGACATAACATATTCTCTCAACAGTAAACAACAGCGATCCTATGACTCTTAGAATTCAGAAATATCTTTGCCTTTGGTTGACAGTGAGAAGACACCTACAGCATAACTTTCTTCTATCTCACACAAGGGATGTGATGACACAAATAATTTTTTTCTGATCACATAAGCAATATTTGTTGGGATCAACTCAAATGTCTGGCAGCCAATGAAGGGAAAGGCAGCATGTAATACAGAAACAAAAATGAATGAAGACATGCTCCATGTTAGAGTAAATATGGATGAACCTAGAAAACATGATTTCGAAGTGGGAGAAACCAGACACAAAGACCATGTATTCTACAAATCCATTTATATAAGATTTAAATCCAGAATAGGCAAATTCCTAGAGAAGAGAAAGCAGACCGACCATCTGCCAGGCGCTGGAGGAGGAGTGGCCAGAGTAGCTTCCTTTTGGGTGGCAGGAGTATGTTTTGAGACAGAATAAGGTGATGAGTGTGAGTGTCCTGGGTTTTTGTGATCTGAAATGATTGAGTGATTTTTTGGTTATATGTAATTTACCACAATAAGAATAAATAAATGATCTAAGTAATACTGGCTGAAAAAATTAAAACAGGCGGGGCATAGTGGCATAATCTTTAATCTCAGCACTGGGGAGGCAGGGGCAGGGGCAGGGGCAGGGGCAGGGGCAGGGGCAGGGGCAGGGGCAGGGGCAGGGGCAGGGGCAGGGGCAGGGGCAGGGGCAGGCCCATCTCTGTGAATTCAAGGTTACCCTGGTCTGCAAAGTGAGTTCAAGGATAGGCAGGACTATACAGAGAAACCCCTGTTTCAAAAAACAAAAAGAAAAGGAAAAGGAAAAAAGAAAAGAAAAAATTAGTGGAACATTTGTATTACATTCCTCCTGCAAGGCTCAGGGCTCATTGTAGAACTGGGGTTGGAAAGATTGTAAGAGCCCGTGGACAGCTACAAGGAAGCTATGCTTTCTAAACACAGCAGGGTGGCTGCACCGATGGACTTCAGTGGTTGTGACAGTGTGCACAAGACCCGTGCAAGCTCAAGCCAGATACAATGCCAGTGTGCGGAGGGGAGGCAGGCATGAAGTTTGTCTTTCTACCTGAGGAGCACTTGGCATGGATTCCTGCCGTAAGAGGGAGGGTCATCGTCATTATTTTCTCCCTCTCCTTCTCTCCTCCCCTCCTCCCCTCCCTCTCTCCTCCTCCCCTCCTTCTGCGTCACCACATCTGGCTAGAGAGTCAGTATTCTTAAAAGAGGGACCAATGGAAAGTTGGCTGCACTCCACTGGAAGGCCTTACATCCAATTGCACAAGGGCAGCACAAGTTATACTTAATTGGTTTGAAAAAGTGGAGGGGGAGACCCAGAGGTGAGTGGGTAAGGAATTGGATCTGAGGGAATTGGAAGATGAGTGTGAATACAATTATAATACATTGTATGAAATTATCAAAGACTAATAAAAATATGAGAAAAACAAATGCCAAAACAGGCATTTTATTCCATGCAGAATTGAGAATTTTGCTGTGATTCTAAGACTTCTCTGAATTTTTGGTGTGTAAATACTGAGTATTTTGTAAATGTTCTCATCTTTGCACTGATTTTTCTTCTGACCTAGACTTCAATATAATTTTGGAAGTAAACATTTTAAAGATTGATTGATTGATTGATTTTATGTCTATGAGTACACTGTAGCTGTACGGATGGTTGTGAGCCTTCATGTGGTTGTTGGGAATTGAATTTTAGGACCTCTGCTCACTATGGTCAACCCCCTTGCTCCGGCCCAAAGATTTATTTATTATTATACATATGTAAACTGTAGCTGTCTTCAGACACACCAGAAGAGGGAGTCAGAACTCATTACAGGTGGTTGTGAGCCACCATGTGGCTGCTGGGATTTGAACTCAGGACCTTCAGAAGAGCAGTCAGTGCTCTTACCCACTGAGCCATCTCACCAGTGGGAGTAAACATTTTAACACACATGCATAGGACGCACAATAAACACCCATCGATGGAGCAAATACACAGACTTACTATTTTCACTTATGCGTATGTATGCGTGTTATAGACTATGTGACACAGTCCTGGACAAATCACTCTGGTGACAGGTCTCACATAGGAGGTTTTATTGGTAGAGATGACCTCTGAGAAGGTGAGAGGGAAGAAGAGAAGGAAAAAAGTGCTATGGATCAGAGTCTTTTATCCGTGAAGCATGTGACACATGCGCAAAAGGGATGTGTGGCAGGTACCATGACAATGGACTCATGAACAATGCTGTCGCCTAGAGATGATGTGTATCGTAGCCATGGCAGTGGAAGATAGCTCTAGAGACCTGGTTGTACACGGACCCACCTGATGCTAACAGTGTGTCTTTAGATGGGTGTGTGCACACAGAGTGGAGTGCCTGCAAAATCCAGAAGAGGGCAGCAGCTCTCCAGGAATTGGAGTTAAAGGTGATTGTGAGCCACCCATCTGCTGTTTCTTTGGAAGAACAGCAGATGATCTTAGCCACTGAGCCATCTCTCCAGTTTCTTAAGTTTATATTTTTGAGAACTTCTATACTATTTTCTATAATGGCTACATCGATTAAGGTTACTTTTTAATCTCACCTCACAGCTAATGCCTTGAGGAAACTAGGCGTTCTTTATAGAAAAGGACAAAAACTATAAATTTACTTTCTGGGTGGCTGTCCCTTTGGGAGAGCACTCTACCCTCATGAAAATAGTCAGGCGACATGATATAATAGAATGAGTGACTTGGTTCTCTATGCCATGGAGGAAGCAAGTGAGGAGAGAAGCAGTTCCTGGGCTGGAATAGCTCCACGTGGGGTCAGGAAAAAAACGTGCCCACAAAGGTGGAAGGCAAGCTGCTGGCACAGTCTGCAGCTCCAGAGCTCACTGAGAAGTCAGGAAAGCTACCGGATTCCTTGTTGTATCCATTCTGTATCTGTGAAATGGGCTTGACAGGAATAAAAAGCCCATGCTACATGCTGACTCTTCTTTTAAAAATTAGTTTTTAATTAACAACAAGATTTATTTTATTGGTGTGTGTGTGTGTGTGTGTGTGTGTGTGTGTATGTGTGTGTGTGTAAGCTTGGGCACGCCATGGCACTTATGTGGGGGTTAGAGGACAACTTTTAGGAGTGAATTCTTCTTCCCGCCTGGTTGAGGCAGGCTTTCTCTTGGGCTAGCCCAACTGAAGCCTGAAGCCTGTGGGCTTCTCGCCTGATTTTTCTGTCTCTGCTTCCTGTCTCTCAGGAATATTGGGATTATAGATATGCATTTATTTATTGTTTCTATTTTGAGAAAAGATCTATGTTGCCTTGGCTGGGCTGAAATTCACTGTGTAGTCCAGACTGTTCTCGAACTCACAGAGATCTGCCTGCCTCTGCCTCCTGAGTGCCAGGACTAAAGGCACGTGCCACTCACTATGTCTGGCTGCATTTGTTATTTCATCATTCTTTCATTCATTCATTCATTCATTCATTCATTCATTCATTCATTCATTCATTTATGGGTTCTGGGGACTGAACTCAGTTTGTCAGGCTTGTGGTGCAAATACTTTCATCTGCTGAGCCATTTTCTTGGCTCCATGATAGGTTCTTCAAGAAAAACCCAACGAAGATAAAAGTATTCACTCAATAGGAGAACTTTTCACCCCCTGCTCCACCCACCTCAGCCTGAAGACCTTGGATGTAAAGATCTAAGGTCCAAGTGTCACGACACACTAGGGAACTCTGCAGGGGGGAAAAAGGCATAGCCATTTTATCCTCAGGCAGAGGCAAGGCCTCCATCCAAAGCTGACCCACTTGGAAAGCAGGATAGAAGAGTAGGCGGATGGAGAAGCTTTGCAGAACGAGCTACAGTGGTTTCCACTTCACCGTGAGGTCTCCTGGCCTCCATGAGGAGGAGCCAGGGCTTGGGCAGGGGAGCTGGCAAAGGCTACAACTGCCTTGTCTGCTGAGGCAAGGGGTTGTCGAGCTGGGGAAGGGGAGGAAGCAGTGTGCCAAAGAGGAGAGACGAAGGCCAAGTGTAGGGCGGGCTAGGAGTAGCCTGAGAGGACCCAAACTGAGCCTCCTTTCTTAGAAACCTGGCTGCTGGGTGGTGGATGTTTTTCTAAACTCCCAACTCCCGTGATTCAGTGTGGTGGTTTTAGCAATGATCAAAGCAGGACTTTGCCCATGCACATAAATGGCCAATTACCTCAAACTGTCCAGAAATCTCAAGCCAGGATCAGTTCCCTCAAAGCCAGTGAATGGGCAAATTTTAGGCACGGATCTGAAGACAGCATGGCTCTGGTGGCATGATGTCTTTTGAAAAGAGCAGTGAGACTGGGGTGGCGGTCACACACGGTGTAATCCATCCACTGGAAACATTCAGTTCACTGGTCTTTAGTATATGACAGAGTTATACCCTCATCATCATGGTCAATTAAAAATTTAAAAGAATCTGAAGATTCTATTTAAAACAAAAAGGCTTTTAAATTTTATATTATGTGTATATGTGTTTTACCTGCACATATGTGTGCACTCTGTGTATGGGTCTGGTGTCCACAGAGGCCAGAAGAGGGCATTACATTCCCTGAAACTGGAGTAACTGGTGGTTCTAAGTAGCCATGTAGGTATTGAGAACCCAAACTGGGTCCTCTGTGAGAGCAACAGTGGTTCTTAACTACTTTGTCTTCTCTCCAGGCCATGGTTAAAAAGCAGTTAACCATGTGTACTTATGTGAGTGAGGTGTTCGAGGAAGCCAAAAGAGGGCATCAGGTCCCCTGGTGCTGGAGTCACAGCTGGTTGTAGGCCACCGGAGGTGGGTGCTGGGAACTGAATAGACAGACCTGCAGAGCTCTCTTTCCAGCTCCAGCCCCAGTCCATTTTAGAATATTGTTACATCAGAAGGAAATCCCATCACCCCCATACCAACCCTAAACAATCACGAATCTACAGTTTCCCCTGTTCTGGGTGTTCACAGGGACAGAACTGTATAGTACAGGCTTCCACACATGGCTCCTGTCACTCAGAGTAGAGTTCCCAGGGATAACCAGACCTCGGTATCTGTAAGCATGTCACCTCAGCATCTGAAAGTACATCTCTCCTTACTGCCATTTCTTTTCTTTTAAAAAAAGGTTTCAGTTTATCTTTATTTCATGTACATTGGTGTTTTGCCTGCACGCGTGTCTGTGTGAGGATGTTGGATCCTCTGGAACTGGAGGTACAGACAGGTGTGAGTTGCCACGTGGGTGCTGGGAATTGAACCCAGATCTCCTGGAAGAGCAGTTGGTGCTCTTGATCACCGAGCCATCTCTCCAGCCCTGCTGTTTCTGTTTTGAGTGTGATGATTTGCTCACCAGTTCGCCTGTTGGAGAGGAGCGCTGCGTTTCTCTTGGGCCGTATGGTAACTCCATGTGGAGTTGGGTGAGGATCGGGCCAGGCTGTTTCCCAAGCACCTGTCCCATTGAACGTTTTCAGTAGCAACACATTGTGGGATGATTACTATTGCCAGCTCTGCGAGATCTGGTCACCTAGGGGACCGTCCTCTGGGAGGAAGCATTTGGATTGGGTTAACCGCGGTAAGAGGACTCACTTGGGTGGTACCGTTCCACAGGCTTGGGTCCTGGACTAAATTAAAAGGAAAAGGAAATAATATCAGCTTCCATGGTTCTCTGCTTCCTGATTGAAGATGCAGTATGATTAGCTGCTTCCCACCATGCCTTTCTGCAGTGATAGACAGCACCCTCAAATTGCGAGACAAAAAACAACCCTTTTTAAAAAAATGTTATTCCTTTCATCAGATGCTTTAACATAGCAATGACCAAACCAATGTAGAATATTGGTACCGAGGACTGGCTGATAAATCTGAGCATGTGCAGCATAGGCTTTAGGAACTGCCTTGCGGGAGGAATGTGGCCGGGTTTGGAGTCGTGGGCTAGAAAAGCCCTGCGATGCTGTCAGCAGAGGTCAATGGACCATTCCCTGAGAGTCTGAAGACCAGAGTACTGAGAGAAATGCAGACAATAAAGGCCCAGCTCATGAGGGAACAAAGACCAGGTGATGCAGGGCTAGAGCCCATTCAGGTTAGAGTCTACCAAAAAACATGGCTTCATTATGCCTGTGTCCTGAGGACTTGACTGAGGCAGAATTCAGGAGCAGTGCACTCATTTCTTTGATGGAGGAAATGTTAAGATAGGATGACATTCAGATCATGGCCTGGTTGTTCAAGTTCTTACTCTATAGCAGCAGTTCTCAACCCTTTAAGACAATTCCTCGTGTTGTGGTGACCCCCCAACCATAAGATTATTTTCACTACTACTTCATAACTGTAATTTTGCTACTGTTATGAACTGTAATGTAAATATCTGGTGTTCGGGAATTCTGGTATTGGACCTCTGTGTTTGACCATCACAGGGGTTGTGACCCACAGGTTGAGAACCAATGCTCTTACAGTGAGGGTTCTGAGAGCTGAAGATGTGACGTTTGGATCTGGAGCGTTGGCTCAGTGGTTCTGAGTACAGTCCTCTGAGACGAGTCCTTTGGTCAACTGCCCTGGGGAAGCAAGGAGTCCTTCCGTGTCAAGGAGCCTGGTTTCCAGAGTGAGGAAGACTGAGTCAGGACTCTCCATCCCACCTGCCAGGAGGAGGTTGTCACGAGTCAGCCTTAAGTGGCAGGAGGCTTTGGACCATCTCCAAGGTTTGCCTCTCTTGTCCTGAGTGTGTTAATTCAGAGGATGATGCCTTTGGACTTCATAGCTGCACAAAGTGCTCATCAGTAGGGAGACGGGGGGGATCCAGGGAGACTTGAAGGGTATTGGTCTTCATGGTTTCTGGAGTTGACCACGATGTAGAAAACTGCTACCACTGTTGGGATGTGTCTTTGGAGGTGACTCTGTTTTACAAAGATCTTTTTCTTCCTTGTTCCTCTTCTCATGTGTCTTCTTGAACTCCTGGTTACCCTGTTACAGCCATGTTACAGCCAGCCACTGCTTTCTCTGTCTTTCCCATGTCACAGCCAGCCACTGCTTTCTTTGTTTTTCCCATGTCACAGTCAGCCACTGCTTTCTCTGTCTTTCCCATGTCACAGCCAGCCACTGCTTTCTCTGTCTTTCCCATGTCACAGCCAGTCACTGCTTTCTCTGTCTTTCCCATGTCACAGCCAGCCACCTCTTTCTCTGTCTTTCCCATGTCACAGCCAGCCACTGCTTTCTCTGTATTTCTGGCTTGTGCAGCCAGGCCTTTCCCAGTGCTTCCTCATCTGATGGCTTTCTGACAGACTTCACCAGGTGGGGCAATGGCTCAGCCATCCACCTCATCTATACACAGGAGGCCTGGGGCAAGGGCTGAGGCTGGGGCTGGGCACAGCAGGAAGCATGGGCTTGCTAGAATGTTCTCTTTACTTCTTCTCTTGTAGGGTTGGGACTTCTGCCCAGGTCTGGGCCACTTCCTCAGTTTCTTATCCCAGCGAGTCAGGCTGATTCATCCAATTCTATTCATTCCTTAGGGCTATCATGTATTAGCTGGGTTTTTATCCCAATTAGAATAATAGCACCCTGAGTTTGGCCAGTATGGGGCTTTTCTTTAATGAATGAAAAATGAACTGGTGGTAACTGCTGAGGAGGCTTTGCCCATCCCCCCTTTTCGAGCCCATTAGTGTTCCAGGGTTCTGAAAGCCAGTCGTATTGCTGGGATGTCTAAGTGCACGGATGCTGGCTCTGTTTAGGAATCCTTTCCTTTTGATTACATGGGGTAGAAAAACAAGCCCTTTTGATTAAATATTAAATATTATCTTCAGCCTCTGGTAGAGAAGCCCACATTCAAGGGAGAGTACAGTCACCTGGTGCAGTCCCTTGGTCAGTGTGGAATAGCCTGGTGCGAGCCCTCTGCAGAGGACAAGAGGGCTCATGGGGCCCATTATGGAGCACCCCCCTTTCCTGAGAACAGAGAGGCACACTGCTTATTGGCATGTGTTCAGAGCACACTGCTTTCTACATATGAAATTTCACATATTCTCACCTTATGTGTGTTGTGGGGTGGTGTGTGTGTGCACGTGCACGCGCGCATGTGCGCGAATGCGTGCACATACACAAGCTCATGCCTGCACTGTGGTACACTTGTGGAGGTCAGGATAACTTTGTACTCAGTTTCCTCCTTCCACCTTGACATGGCTCCCAGCAACTGAGCTTGGGTTGTCAGGCTTGCTCAGCAAGTACCCTTACTCCTGAGGCATCTAGTCCTACCTTGCTTTTTGTTTGTTTTGAGATAGGAGCTGTCACTAATCTGAAATTCTCCAGGGATCTATCTATCTATCTCTGCCTCCCCAGTGCTGGGATCACAAGTGTGTCTTACCTCATCCATTTTTTTTTAAATGAAAAATTTTGTTTTAAACATGGATTCTGAGGAGGAGATCTCAGACCTTCACGTCTACACAGCAAACACTTTACTGGCTAAACCATTTCTCCAGCCCTATCCTTCTAATCTCCAAGTTCCCGGATAGCACTGAATTGGTTAACTGGACCTATTCTGAGTTCGTGTGTACTTGGACATTGAGGGGAATGTGTGAGTCCATAGCTAGATCGAGTTCCTGGGCTCAGTGTCCCAGCTGAATCCGCCATACTTTCCACTGGGCGATTCTGTGAAGGCCCTGGGGCTGGCTCATGGTGTTGCCTCAGCCGGAAGCAAAGGTACCTTTATGTCCGGGTTTGGGGAGTCACCTTCCATACCTGCTCCACTGACTTTGCAAAGGAAAACCCCTGGTGGGAGGGGTGGGAGTTGAATGAGAAACGTGTGGGCAGTTTTAGTGTTTCGCTCCCTCATCCAGTGAAACCCAGGCCTTCGGACAAATGCAGACCATGGGACTGTTTGACCTGAGAGTCAGCAAGCAACCAGAAGTTCCACCTTGTTCACAATGCTGTGCCAGTGGGTAGGTGGGGAGACATGCTCATTTGCATGAGCGCTGCTGAGTCAGCCAGGGTCACAGAGGCATTTTTTTTCTTTTTCCTTTTTTATTAGATATTTTCTTTATTTACATTTCAAATGCTATCCCGAAAGTTTCCTATACCCTCCCCCTGCCCCTGCTCCCCTATCCACCAACTCCCACTTCTTGGCCCTGGCATTCCTCTGTACTGGGGCATGTATAGTTTGCAAGACCAAGGGCCCTCTCTTCCCAATGATGGCAGAATAGGCCATCTTCTGCTACATATGTAGCTAGAGACACAAGCTCTGGGGCTACTGGTTAGTTCATATTGTTGTTCCACCTATAGGGTTGCAGACCCCTTCAGCTCCTTGGGCACTTTCTCTAGCTCCTCCACTGGGGACTCTGTATTCCATCCAATAGCTGACTGTGAGCATCCACTTCTGTGTTTGCCAGGCACTGGCATAGCCTCACATGAGACAACTATATCAGGGTCCCTTCAGCAAAATCTTGCTGGCATGTGCAATAGTGTCTGGGTTTGGTGGCTGATGATGGGATAGATCCCTGGGTGGGGTAGTCTCTGGATAGTCCATCCTTTCATTTTAGCTCCAAACTTTGTCTCTGTAACTCCTTTCATGGGCATTTTGTACCCTCTTCTAAGGAGGAATGAAGTATCCACACTTTGGTCTTCCTTCTTGGTTTTCTTGTGTTTTGCAAATTGTATCTTGGGTATTCTAAGTTTCTGGACTAATATCCACTT
>NC_034591.1:103306838-103309421 GCF_900095145.1 Mus pahari | reverse complement strand
TTAGGATTGGTAAAAATCCTTTCCCAATCTGTCGGTGGCCTTTTTGTCTTGTTGACAGTGTCTTCTGATGTTCCCTCCACTTTTGTTCCTCTGGTAGGATCTAGACAAACTTGCCCATGTCTCAAATTCCTTGACGAGAGGGTGAATTTTTTTTAAATGTATATGTATCTGTGTTTGTGTGTGGATTTCTGTATATGTGTGGTGCCCACAGAGACCAGAGAGGGTATTGGATTTTCCGGAGCTGACGCCATAGGCGGTTGAGAGCAGGGTGCTGGGAGCTGAATCTGGGCCCTTCCAGAGCTGTGTACACTCAACCCCCAAGTGGTCTATTCAGCCCTAGGATTTTTTTTTTTTAAAATCTGTTTTGCTTTTGCTTATCAATTCTTCTTCCCCCAACCTTGGCTTAGTTCATAACACATCCACTCTATTTTGAAAAAACAGCACACAACCGGCTCTGTGTAGTAGGGTTCATGTGCTGTCTTTGTGACTAAAAGAAAAGAAAAAGTAAAACCAATCAGAAGATGGTTTCCCAGATCGGGAACAGCCAGGTGCTGTTTGCTTTGCTCTGGTGTGTTTCCAAACGCAGGCAGGCAGTGGCAGATTTCTGTCTGCAGGAAGCCGCTGCAGCCTCCTGAAGAATCTGAAGAAAGTATGGAGCAGAGGGAGGAGCCCCCCCTGCTGGTCTCCAGTGCAGGCTGGCGTCTGGGCTGGTAGCAGCCTGGCAGCCTCAGGACTTTAGTGGAGGAACCAGGAGCCTTCCTTTTTTTTCATTCACTGTAGCTTCTATGGATCCCAGGCTGGCCTTGAATTCGATGTGTAGCTGAGGATGACCATGAACTTCTGATCCTTTTGCCTCCATTTTCTAAGGGTTGGGATAAAAGGGTACACCAGCTTATCCAGCATGCACTGCTCTGGGTATGAGCCCAGGACTTGTGTATAGTAGCCAAGTTCTTTACAAATCAGCTTCCTCCTCCTCCTCCTCCTCCTCCACCTCCTCCTCCTTCTTCTTAAATTTAAAAGACAGAGCCACATGTAGCCCAGGATAGCCTTCAATCTCCTATGTAGTCATGGATATCTCTGAACTTCTGAACCTTCTGCCGCTGATCTTCAGAGTGCTGGGATCACAGGCATGACCCCACCACATCTAGTTAGCTGCCCTTCACTCTTTAACCCAGAAGTCTTGTTCCATGTCAACAGGTGCAGATGAATCTCTGTTCCTTCTAGAAAGTTCTCCACTTTGTACTTGCACAGGGAGCTTGGTGGTGGAGCACATTGAGAGAATGTGACAAGGTCATTAGACCAGTCCAGGGCAGTTCCTCCTGAGTGCTGGCTGGTGACCCCTCAAGGCTGTGACCTGTTATGGCTGTTGGACTTTGCAGACCCTCACCGTCATGGTAACTTCTAGATCAATGTTCAAACACACTAGCCCACATACCCTTGAGAGGGGGGGAACATTTTGACAACTCCTACCAGCATATTCAGAGGAAGACATGACTGGGTGCTCTGGGCTAAACTGTGCCTTCTCCAATGTCCTATGTCAAAGAGGAGACACCGGACCCTCCAGGTTTGGAGATGTTGTAGAGCTAATGAGTAACATGATGCTGTTAGCATGACTCCCTGTGGCTCGTGACTGGTGTCCTTGTAGGACATGCCCGTGGAGGGAAGCATGTGACGCTGTGGGAGCATCTAGAAGAAAGGCTCCAGGAAAAGCAGCCAGGCTGACACTTGGGTCTTTGCCTCCCAGCCTCTAGAACTTTCAGTATGAGGGTCTCCTCACAGTTGGCTGAGCCCCATTGTGTGGTTGTAGTAGCCTGGGCAAACAACATGACTCTGGTGAACACTCCATGTACTGGTCACCATGAACTCCACCAGTTCTGCCTGATTTGTAGAAGGTTCCTTTTATAATTCACAGTGATCTTGCAAAGGGATATTGTCCCGGGGGGCTGGGGACATGTCTCAGTTGGTGGAATATGCTTGCCTTGCAAGCCTGAGGACCCAAGTTTGAGCCCAGAATCCATGGAAAAAAAGAAAAGGAAAAAAGCTAAGCTCTGGTGGCACATGTCTGTAACCCCAGCAATAAGAGGCAGAGACAGGTGGGGATGTGGGGCTTGCCAGCCACTTGGCAAATTCCAGGCCAGGGAGAGACCCTGTCTCAAAAAAAGGGTGGATGGACTATATTAGTCAGTGTTCTCTAGAGGGAAGGAACTGATAGAATGAACACACACACACACACACACACACACACACACACACACACACACGGAGGGGATTTATTAGAACAACTTATAAGCTGTGGTTCAGTTAGTCCAACAATGACTATCTACCAATGGAAGACAATGTACCAAGACTCCAGTAGTTGTTCAGTCCATGAGGCTGTATGTTTTGCCTGGTCTTCAGTGTACAGCGGAATCCCAAAAGAGCAGGCTCTCATGCCAGTGAAGGAATGGACTTGCCAGCAAGAGCTGCAGCAAGCCTGCAAAGAGAGCACACTTCCTCTCCCGTGTCCTTCATATAGACTGTCCTTCATATAGACTGTCCTTCATATAGACTGCCATTCATATAGACTGCCCTTCATATAGACTG
>NC_034591.1:103296434-103306280 GCF_900095145.1 Mus pahari | reverse complement strand
AGACTGTCCTGCCAGCAGACCATGTGGCCCAGATTAAAGGTGGGTCTTCCCACATCCAATGTTTTGATTAAGAAAAAAACTTCTGGGGGCTGGTGAGATGGCTCAGCGGTTAAGAGCACCGACTGCTCTTCCAAAGGTCCTGAGTTCAAATCCCAGCAACCACATGGTGGCTCACAACCATCTGTACGAAATCTGATGCCCTCTTCTGAAGACAGCTACAGTGTACTTACATATAATAATAATAATAAAAAGAAAAGGAAAGAAAAGAAAAGAAAACAACTTTTAGACTGGAGAGATGGCTCAGCTGTTAGGAGCACTGCTCTTCCGATGGTGGCTCACAACCATCCATAACGAGATCTGCCGCTCTCTTCTGGAGTGTCCGAAGACAGCTACACTGTACTTACATCAAATAGATAAAAAAGAAAAAAGAAAAAAAAAAAGAAAACAACTTCCTCAGAGGTGTGCCCAGCTGTTTGGGTTTTAATAAATTCTAGATGCAATCATGTTGACAACCAAGAATAGCCATCACATGGCTCTTGAGGAATGACACTTGAGGTTGACCCCTGGCCTCCAAAGACATGCACACACATGTACGTACCTACCCACACACATGTGCACATCCACACAAGGGGTATTGTCCTGCACCCTCACCAAGTTTTACCACAATGTTTGCTTTTTAAATTCTTTTCTTTTGACAGGGTTCTACTGTGTAGCACGCTGGCTTCAAACTTGTGATCTTTCCTGGTTTGTTCCCCTTAGTGCTGGCATATGCCATCATACCTGTATTTCTTTGCCTTCTTTGCTTGGGTCTGGGGACAGCTGGACTTGGAGGTGGGAGACTGAGGCACTGTGGCTGTTGCTGTGACCTGGGCAGTCATGTAGCCCCCAGGCCCCTGGGTTCCTGGGTCACCGCAGCAGATGAGTGGACATGCTTTTCACTCTGTCCTTGCTGTGGATTCATAAGTAGCAATCCTTCGGGGCCAGGCCCCTGACCTAGTGAGGCTCTGCCAGGCAGTAGCCTAGCTCCGTTTGTGAGTTGTGAGTTGGTGTTAAGTCTTCATCCAAATAGCTTGGGAGGCCACCCTCTTCTTCCTCTCTGAGCATTCAGACAGAGCTATCCAGTGCAGTATCTGCATAGCTGCTGTATCAGGCACTGGCCTGTGTGTGATTCAGCATACATTCTGGGCCTGTCTACTCTGACTCACCTGACATTGGAATCCACCATCCATTTCCCCAGCCGGTGCCTGGTGGCATCATGCTCGGCTGTGGTCTCTCTTTAATTCCATTCAGCTCAGTATAGCTCCAAAAACCAGAACAGTTTCTAAGAGTTCAGAACCACAGGGCACTCACCGTCAAAAACCAAATATATACACAGCTCTGTCCTGGGCTCCAGGGAGCTCAGTTTCCTCAGAAACACAAAACAAGATCTCTACACGAAACAGGCGAACGTTCGCAAGACATGAGTCATGGTTCCTGGTGGGTGGAACATAAGTTCCCAGGGCAAAAGGACGATGACTTCGTCTAAGGTTAGTCTTCACTGTGGGCCTGGCTGGGTTTAGAGTCATCTAGGAGATACAGCTCCGAGTGGGTGTGACTATGAGGACATTTCTAAAGGGGTGTAACTGAGGAAGAAGATGTACTGCCAGTGTGGGTGGCACCATCCCACAGTCTGGGGGTCTTAGACTGAATAAAAAGGAGTTGGAGAGATGGCACAATAGTTAAAGCATTTCCCATATAAGTGGGGCCCCAAGTTCAGATCCCCAGAGACCCAGAAGGCAGAGATAGGGCATTTGTGTGTGTGTGTATGTCTTCTTATTATTTTATTTTATTAGATATTTTCTTCATTTACATTTCAAATGCTATCCCGAAAGTTTCCTATACCCTCCTCCCACCCCTGCTCCCCTACCCACCCACTCCCACATCTTGATCCATAGACAGCAGAAGAGGACTGGATGTGTTTCTTATTGGGCATAGCTCGATCATTTAAGACCTTAAAGCTCCACCTCCACAAAGACTGACTTATTCTAACAAGGCAACACCTCCTCCAAGAAGGCCACACCTCCTAACAGTGCCACTCCCTATGGCCAAGCATTCAAACACATGAGTCTCTGGGGGCCATACTTAGTCAAACCATGTCCATCCCAGCAGTGCCCACAGCACCGCCGTTACTTAAAATGTCACCAGAAGGTGTCCATTCTCTCTAGGATTGGACTTCATGAGGGACACACTAAGATGCTTAAGCCTGGGGTGTCTTGGAATACTTTTCTAAAGGAGAAGAGGGAAGCCCTACCAAGGGAAGGTCATCTATTAACTGCAACCCTGGATGCTTTCAGCAGCCTGCATCCTCTTCTTCCTGTCCAGGGCTGCTTCCGCCACGCTCCCTCAGGGCTTGGACCTGCCTGTCTTGAGGGAGGGGTCAGTTGACAGCTCCCTCAGAGGGCTGAATAACCCAGGGTCTCCTTAGGGGTCTCAGCCTGAGGTTTGTCCTTGTGGAATTTTAGTGGGGGGTGGGAGAGAGAGAGAGAGAGAGAGAGAGAGAGAGAGAGAGAGAGAGAGAGAATATCTAGGTAAAGCCTTGTAGCATCTCTAAGCTCCAATTTCTTTTTATTTCTTTTTTTCCTACATTTTTATGTATGTGGTATTCATGTCTACATGCATGTGGAGGCCCAAGGCTGATGTCATTCTCCGTCGCTGTCCTACCTTTCTTTCTTTCTTTCTTTCTTTCTTTCTTTCTTTCTTTCTTTCTTTCTTTCTTTCTTTCTTTCTTTCAGATTTATTTATTATTATATCTAAGTACACTGTAGCTGTCTTCAGATGCACCAGAAGAGGGCATCAGATCTCATTACGGATGGTTGTGAGCCACCATGTGGTTGCTGGGATTTGAACTCAGGACCTCTGGAAGAGCAGTCGGTGCTCTTAACCGCTGAGCCATCTCTCCAGCCCAAGGCAGGGCTTTTCAATCAAAGGCAAAGTTGATTGATACAGGTAGCCTTGCTAGCCAGCTTGATATGGAGATCCTCTGTATTTGCCTTCCAAATGTCCAGCCAAAAGAATTGTTTTTGAGACAGGATCTCTCTATGTATCTCTGTCTTCTCCCAATTTGTAAACCAGGTTGGCCTCACACTCACATGCTAGACCTGTCATTTATGCAGGCCCTGAGATTTGAACATCTGTCTCCATACTTGCACAGAAAATGCGTTAAGTTCTAAACCGGCTCTCCGGTCCAAGTCTCAGTTCTTTCTCAGTATCACAGAGATCATAACACAGATCTAAGAGTTGCTTAAAGAACTCAGTGAGATATATGCAGGGCAATGTGGCGGTTTGAATGTGCTTGGCTTGGGGAGTGGTAGGCACTATTAGGAGCTATGGCCTTGTTGGAAGAAGTGTGTCACTGTGGGGGTGGGTTTTGAGATTCTTTTCCTTGCTGCCTGGAAGATATTAGTTTTCACCTGTTTGCCTTAGGAACAAAATGTAGAACTCTTGGTCTTGGCTACCTCTCTAGTACCATGTCTGCCTGGATGGTCTTTGGAACAAAATGTAGAACTCTTTACCTTTTCTCCAGCACCACGCCTGCCTGGACTCTGCCATGCTTCCTGTATTGGTGATCATGGACTGAACCTCTGAATCTGTAAGCCAGTCCCAATGAAATATTGTCCTTATAAGAGTTGCCTTGGTCATTAGTGTCTTTTCTCAGTAATGGAAACCCTAACTAAGATAGGCACATACCGATCAATCAATCAATCACTGAATAACAGTCAATAGTAATTATTATGAATGCATCTAAGTCTGATGGACCGAGTAAACGGAGATTTAGGGAAAAGCTATGAATTGATACTATTTATTTTTTAAAGCAGACAAACATTAAACATGAGTCGAGAAGACGCTGTTAACCACACCAGGCTGTAGGCGTCCAGCCTGTGGCAGTGGGAATACAGGACCATTTGTCTGGATGCTGGCTCACGTGAATCACTAGAGAATATTAGCTCTGTGCTAGACACTGGTAAAGGAGCTGAAGATTCAGCAGCCGATAGGCAATGCCCTTGACCCCTTGGAACAAACACAGAGTGATTTATGTGCAGCAATTAAACCAACCAAGTCATTTCTGCTGGTAATGATGGCTCTGGGAACATTTCCCTCTCTTGTAGAATACAGCTGCCAAGCTCTTGGGGGCTGGGGCCACCATGCCTGCCTGTGTACACACAGGGCTCCTGGGCCAACATTCTGGCTGATCACACTCCCCCACCCCTTCTCCCCCTTCCTCCCCCTGGCCTTCAGGTCCTCTGCGATACAGAGCACCTCTGAATGTGGGAGAGCCTTGGAAGGTACCACTTCCATCCCTCTGGGATCATGCTAGCCACACTTACATTTTGAAGGGCCTCTTTGCCATAAAATTCAGATGTTTCCGCCCCACTCAATGCTTTCCTGTGTCTCCCACTTGGGCCGGCCTCTGTGGTACTTGGAGGCAATAATCGCTTGCAGAGTCCTTTGGAATCACATGTTTATTAGTTAAACAGAAATATGCTAAATCTTTTTCCCCCCTCCACGCAGAAAGGAAATATATATAACCATCCAAGGCCAAGGGCCTGGGGGTCAGGAACGGCACTGCCTGCCTGGTCTTTCCAGCAAGATTTGCAGCCATCCAAACCTGGCATGCCTGAGCTTTGGGTCTGCTGTGGCACAGGAAGCTAAGTGTATCCTGAAATCAGGGAACCTGCTCTCTCTGGAAGCCGCCAGTTATATGACAGTGGGCAAATCGCTACCACTCAAGGCTCAGTTTCCTCAGCTGGGAAATGGGATGCTTTGAAAGTTATTGTGGAGAGAAAAGGGAAGGTGATTCTTCTATTTAACTTTTGATAGTGTTTTCTACTTCTAATCATGTGTATGTCTGTGTTTGCACGTGTGCACATGAACTGCACATGAGTGTAGTTGTCTGTGGAGGTCAGAAGACGACATTGGATTCTCTGGGCTGCAGTGATAGGTGTTTGTGAGCTACTTGACGTAGGCGCTGGGATCTGAACTTCGGTCCTCTGCAAGAGCAGTACTTGCTCTTAATTACGAGGCCATCTCTCTGGCCCCAGTCTCCTCATTAGACACCTCCCTAAAAATGATATAACCCTTGATTCACCCCGAATAAGGTTGAGCTGTGTCTCTGAAGCTGATCCCGTAGTTAGTTGGTTATACTCACGGGCTATCTGAAACCCTGTTCTATGACTTTGTCCTCTTCATCATTCTGGGCCGGTATCCAGTGACCCTGGGAGAGAGAAGGATCACAATTACGTGGATGATATTTGGTTGACTGATTGTAACACAGATGCTTTAGAGAAAATGTTTAAAGAAGCACAAAGAATTCTGCCATGCAGGGGGTTACAGATTGCTCATGAAAAACTAGATAGAGAGGATTCTGTTAACTATTTGGGTCATGAAATCAGTCAACAAATATTCAACCACAAAAAGTATAGATCAGAAAGGATCAGTTGTGTGAAATCTTAGTGATATTCAAAAATTAATGGGAGATATTAATTGGCTACAGCCTACTATTGCATTAACTATTCAAGAGTGAAGTAATTTGTTTCATATGTTACCAGGAGATTTGGACTTAAACAGTCCAAGATGGTCAACAGCTGAAGACGCTGACTGAGGGAGTTAGCTCCGGTAGAACAGAGACTGCAAGATGTACATGTGGATCGCATAGATCCTATCCTGGGCTGCATTTTGGTTATTCTGCCTTCAATTCAGTTTCATACTGGGCACGTTATGCAAAGGGAAGACATTATTATAGAATGGAACTTCTTAGCACACAAAGTAAAAAGGAAGACTTACACAGAAAGGGCTTCTAATTTAATCATAAAAGGAAGAATGAGCATATGTCAATCACCAGGAGCAGACCCAATAGAAACTAACTATAATAATACATAATGAGATTGTGTCATTATGGGTAGTCAATGAAGACTGGCAAAGAGCTTGTAATAACTATTTGGGAGAAATTAACAGCAAATATCCTAAAAGTAAAAATCATCAGTTTATAAAAAGAACTAATTGGATTCTCCTTGTAGAAGGAACACCAATTCCTGACACACCTACATTCTATACTGATGCAAATAAATTGGGAATGGCATGCTATAAGTCAGACAAAATAAGCAAAGTAATTAAAGCCTATATGCTTCAGTTAAAAAAAAAATCAGAGATATATGAAATTCTTATGGTATTAGATTTTCTGGAATATCTTAATATAATTACTGACTCTCAATATGCAGAAAGAGTTGTTCTGCATATAGAATTTGCTGGATTTATTGCCGTTTTTTTTGGTTTTTCAAGACAGGGTTTCTCTGTATAGCCCTGGCTGTCCTGGAACTCACTTTGTAGACCAGGGTGGCCTCAAACTCAGAAATCTGCCTGCCTCTGCCTCCTGAGTGCTGGTATTAAAGGTGTGCGCCACCACGCCCGGTGTTGATTTTTCAAAATTAACCTTTTTGTTCATAAAGCTGCAACAGATAATCAGGAATAAAAATTATCCATTATATATCATCCATATTCATTTACACACAGGTCTTCCAGGTCCATTAGCACAAGGAAATGAAACTGACCAGTTGTTAGTGGGAAGTGTATTAGGGACTTAAAATTTCACATAAAACATTATACAAACAGCTGAAGCCTAAACAGTTTTATTCCATTACTTGGAGACAAGCTAAGGAAATCATAAAAAATTGTCCTGCGTGTTCTTTATATAATCAAGTGCCATTACTCACCAGAGTTAACCCCGAGGGCACCAAAAGCAATGAAATCTGGCAGATGGATGTGTTTCACTTGGCAGAACTTGGAAAACTAAAGTGTGTACAGCATAGCACTGATTTCAATGGGCTTCTGCCTTGAGTTCTGCAAAGAAGGATTCTGTCATTACACATTTACTGGGAATAATGGCTTTCTTGGGGATACCTTTACAAACTGAAGTTGACAATGATCCTGCATATTGTCTAATAAAATAGAACAATTTTTGCATATTATACTATCAAACATATTACTGGTAAATCCTACAATCCTACAGGACAAGCAGTTGTAGAAACATATAATTGTACCTAAAAGGAAGTGCTTATAAAACAAAGAAGAAAAATAAAAAAACCCAGAGATAGAAGCCGGCCGGGCTTGTTCATAAGGGCATCACAGGCCAATGTTCCCGGTGCTTAGACAAGGGCCTTCGCCCATTCTGCCTTCTCTCAAGGACCAACCCATGTGAACCCCCCCCCTCACCCCCCCCCCCGTCCCTCAGTCCAGTGGGAACACTGGATGCTAAAACATCCTGAAAACCTACATTCTCTGTCTATGGAAAGCTGAGAGTGGAAATGAAAATAGGAAAGCTCTCTGCTGCCCACAAGGGAAGCCGTGTTCGGGCGGAGCAAGGACTTCTCCAGGGAACCATGGAAGAGTGTGCAACAGTTTTCTATAAGGGCTTTGTGAAGAAAGGAGCCGGTAGCTGCGGTGTCACTCAATCCTTGGGTGTGGCTGGGGCTCACCACTGACATCTGTGGAGACCACATTAAGCATTCTTCTTAAAAAGGTTTATTTGTTTGATTTAGATATGAGGGTGTTTTACTTACATGTATGTAAGTGTACCACATGAGTGTTTGGTGGCTGTAGAGGCCAAAAGAGGGCACTGGATTGTTGTGAACCATCATGTGGGTGCTGGGCATTGATCTGAGTTCTCTGCAATAACAAGAAGTCCTCCTTACACTTGGCTGGCTCGCCTCTCTAGCCCCTAACTCCTTTTTTTTGTCCCCTGACCTCCAACCACAGGGACACATGCAGCTGCATGCACACATGCACATTTGAACCACAGGGACACATGCAGCTGCATGCACACATGCACATTTGATAGCAGCAATCAAGGAAATAAACAGAGTATACACCTGCTGTTAGCAGATACTGCACCACTAAAGAGTTGGGCATCTGAGGCTACTGGTGTACAGGAGGAGGTCTTAGAGCCCGCCCACGGCACGTGTTGAGGACAGACTGCAGTCTGTCTATCAGTGTAATGGCTCCTTTTGTATTATTGCTGTAATGAGATACAGTATTCCATGTCTACTCCAAGATAGATGTAGTCTTTATTCCAAATTTACAGGGTTGAAGAAAATCTTCTCCCAAATGCATATCTGCTTTCTAGAACCTTTGTGTGACCCCAGCACAGAAATACCTACTGATGTGTTGGTTATCTGTACAGAAAAAAGACAGATGTTTTTAAAAAGAATGTGGAGGATGTAGACTTTGATCTTTTTAAAAACCTAGTTTTAAAATGCTTTGACCCCCCCTCCCCCTTCCACCCCACTGTCCAAAGGCAGGGGAGAAAAGATGGTAAACAGGACAAGGGGGTGTGGAGCTGTTTAGAAGTAGTGCGGGGTGATTCCAGTCACTGTTTGTCAGGATACCAGCAGTCCAGTTTAGTCATGTCAGGATAGCAAAGCACGAATTAGCAGTGGTGGCGCGGTGTAGCAGAAACTGCCAGGCCTCCACCAAATTGAAATGAGTCAGCCACAGTGATCGGGACCAGCCAGGACGCCAGGAGAAGTTCTCTGCCGTGCCTCTCTCAATGAGGTGAAGACCAGCGAGGATGAAGATTCAAGACCAACGAAGTGCTGCAAAGCTAGCACCTTCACTGTCCACCAAATCCTATTTATACACGCTCCGAACACCACGTGTCCTCTCACGGATCGGCAAAACACCACGTGAGAGGAGGTCTGTCTTAGCAAAATACCACGTGACGCCACGTGACTGTCCTGAAACTTCCACTTCAAGAGGACAGAGTAAAGGCGTATTGGACTATAGCTCAAAGTGTGAACTAAATGGGAGTCCACACTGATGCAGATAAGCCAGTGACTGAATAAGTAGAACTGGTGAAAGGCATGCTGGGAGGTGAGGATCCCATTGTGGTTTCTTCCAGCTTCAGGTCTTTGCTGCGCCCATCCAGTCGCTGCCTTTGAGGTTTCCTTCCTACCTCCTCTCCGGCATCTGTCTCGCCCTGGTCCTCCTATGAGGACACCAGTGATCTTGGCAAGGACTTACGTAGATGATTGTGGTAACCTCCACAGTTCACTTAACCACAGTTGCAAAAGCCCCTTTGACATACCGGCCCTCTTCACAGGTTGGGACATTTTGGGGGGCTGTGTGATGGTTGCTTTTAATGCTAAGTGGCCACAGATTAGAATCACTGGAGTGGGGAGCTCCACCTGAAGAACTGCCCTGGTTGCCTGTAACTGGTGTGGGAAGACCCATCCCCAGCAGGGGACCCACATTTTGGCAGCAGTTCAGATAGGAACAGAGGGTGTGGAGGAAGAGGTGGTTCGCTCAGTCTTCCCTCCCGCCACTGAGGCGATGTGGGCTGTCACTGCTGTCCCTGGTTTCTGCACTGTACTAGCGTTCCCAGACTTTTGTCACTGAGAATGGAGCAGTAGCTTCTAGGAACCTTCAGGCATCAGATTGGGGCTGCTGGACCCAGCTTTGGGGACAGAGCTTCTACTAGGTCCCCAGCTCTCAGGTGTGAGATAACTAACTGGTTACTATTATTCAGTAAACTGATCCAACAACAACAACAACAACAACAACAGCTCCTCATAGTAATAATAAATTCATATAATAATTCAATAAATAGTAATAATAAATTCATCCTATTGGTTCTCTCTCTGTCTCTGTGTCTCTCTCTGTCTCTCTTTCTCTGTGTCTCTTTCTTTTCTTTTCTTTTCTTTTCTTTTCTTTTCTTTTCTTTTCTTTCCTTCCCTTCCTTCCTTCCTTCCTTCCTTCCTTCCTTCCTTCCTTCCTTCCTTCCTTTCTTTCTTTCTTTCTTTCTTTCTTTCTTTCTTT
>NC_034591.1:103284230-103295569 GCF_900095145.1 Mus pahari | reverse complement strand
TGCTGGGATTTGAACTCTGGACCTTCGGAAGAGCAGTCAGGTGCTCTTACCCACTGAGCCATCTCACCAGCCCTTAATTTTATTTTTAAGTGTGTGTAGCTTAGTGTATATACATGTGACCACATGTGTACAGGAGTGTGTGTGTGTGTGTGTGTGTGTGTGTGTGTGCTGGGGGTGGGTGGAGGTCAGAATAGGTATCAGATGCCCTATATCTGGAGTTATAGAGAGCAATAAGCACTCTTAACCCCTGAGCTATCTCTCCAGCCCCAATATGCCAGGCTTTTAAAAAACAGGAGCTATGGGGATCAAACTTGGGTCCTTATCCTTCTGTACAGATGCCCCAAGTGCCTTTCTTCATTATTGTTAAAAGGCAGAGTGTTAGAAAGAGTTTAGTAACTGCTGATTTGGAGAAGGAAGGGAAGAAGCCATTTGTGGATCATTTTCAGTATTTGGCAGGAAGGATTATCTGGCACCACAGGGAAGGGTCTGCATCGAAACCATCCCTGGTGAAGGGCATTAAGCCATTGAGGGGCAGTTAGGGTGAGACTGGAATTTCTCTCTGCCAAGAGTTGGCCTGAGATACAAGGAACGTTGTGGTGGCAGGGGTGCCCATCCTGGGAATTCTCTCGACTGTGTCTGCAGGGATGCCCGGTCTGGGAAGCTTTGGGAATGTGTCTGCCTGCAGGTGAGGTCATTTGGCTGAGCACCTGTAGAAAATGAAAGGCGAGGTTAACCACAGCTTGCTTCTCCACATCTCGCTCACTGCTGGTGGGCTGTTCCCAAAACACTCGCCAGGGGCTGGTGATGCTGTTCGCACCGTTAAAGCTCGAGACGCCCGGCTTGACATTGGCACTCAGTGTCTGGCCAGTCTGAAAGCCTTGGATGCCGGGGCCACCCGGGACTCTCACTTGGTCCGTGTGGAGATGAAGCACAGCATTTGTTTAAAGCTTCCCGGCTGATTCCGATGCACAGTCAGGACTAAGGAGCTCTGTTTCCAAGAGGTGTATTTCCATTCTGTATAACTGGGTTGAGGGGCTGGCTCCTTGGGGAAGCCCTGGGTGCTGGCCCACCAGTGTCTGGGGACTGCTATAGTTTGGGTTTTTAATCTCGGCCAAAGGATCAGGCATTAAAGTTTTGGCTCCTAGCCCATAGTGCTGTTGGGAGGCAGAGGTGTGACTTCTCCTGGGGAGACATGAACAAATGTCTACTTACCACAGATAAGCACTGATGATGGCCCAAAGAAGTGATTTGCCCAAGTATAGCTTAGTGAACTGATTGTTTTATTAGTGGGTTACTTATAGGTGACAAGTTGTGACATCATCAAAATGCCCTGGCGTGGTGACAACTCAGAAGATTGCATACACCCGAGTTCTCTGCATAGCTAGAAGGCAGCCCCATGGAAGACCCTCCCCAGAAACTATTTACTGCTTATGATTACAGAAAAATTTTGTTATTTTGAGAATTTCATACATTGGATTTTGTTCATCTTCATCCCTCCCCCTTTTCCTCCCAGGGTCATGCCCAGACAAATACATAATTCTTATAATCACTGTGTGTGTGTGTGTGAGAGAGAGAGAGAGAGAGAGAGAGAGAGAGAGAGAGAGGAGGAGGAGTGAGTGAGCATGTGTGATCAAGAGACAACTTGCCAGTCCTCTTCCACCGTTTGCCCAGGAATGATGAACTAATGTCCCTAAATGGCAAGCACCTTTGCCCAGTGAGCCATCTCACTGGCTTGGGAAAGAACATTTTTAATATTTCCCTATCGTCGTTCCTCAGCATGTAAGTGTCTTCGCCTGTCTTCAGATTCTGTGTTGGGGTGTTTGAGTTTTAAGATTGCTTCATGACAGAGCTGGCAGTAAGAGTCCTTGCTGTCCTTGCAGAGGACCCAAGTTTGGTTCTCAGCACTTCAATATGGCGGCTCACAACCTACGATACCTCTAGTTCTGGAGGTTCACAATTACCTGCTTCTCCAATTCCAGGGCATGCTTGCCCTCTCTTGACCTCCATAAACACAGGCAAGCATGTGCTTCATATACATACAAGCAGAAAAAAAAAAAAACCTATAATTTAAAAAAAGCACTGCTCTATCTCTAGGCACGTTTGAGAATTCCTTCCTCAGGCATCTTCTCTAGAATGTGGGCCATGGGCAAAGGCCACTCCTGGTCCTTCCTGTTGGGAGCCTGGGTTGTTTCAGACGGGATCTGGTCCTCCTTGGTGGGTCCTGCTCATGTCAGCCTAGGGCAGGTGGAAGGGAGAGAGAAGTGTAGGTATACCCGAGAGAGTCTTCCTACTGTGGCACTGAGCTAATGAAAGTAAGGGAGTGGAAGAAATGGACTGTGTGGGAACAGCCTTGGGTGGTGGCACGGCTTTGAGAATATCTTAGTGGGATGGATGGAGGGTGATCCATACTTACCCAAAGAGTCCTTTGTAAGGCAAAATGGCCCCGCTGTCAATCCCGTGTGCTCATAAGAATAGTTTGCCTAGCATGCAACCTGCAAATGCTGCAGCTGGAGGCAGCTGCTCTTTCATCACAGCTTTGCAGCAGGGAGCTCGGGCAGCAGCTTTTGTAGCTGTGGACAGGAGGGCCCCTGTGATGCAGGTTGACCCAGCAGGCTTGCTCTCTTGGGAAGAAGGCACCTCTGTGGCTGAGAGTAGACAGGTTGCATGCTGGGAACTGTGTTCTAGTTCTCCGTGGGTGGTCCCTGGTGTCCAGGCCCAGAGACAGGTGCTTGTGTTACCTCTCTCTCTCTCTCTCTCTCTCTCCTTCCTTCCTTCCTTCCTTCCTTCCTTCCTTCCTTTCTTTCTTTCTTTTCCTTCTTTCTAAGATTTATTTATTCATTTAATGTATGAGTACACTGTAGCTGTCTTCAGACACACCAGAAGAGGGCATCGGATCCCATTTCAGATGGCTGTGAACCACCATGTGGTTGCTGGGAATTGAACTCAGGACCTCTGGAAGAGCAGTCGGTGCCCTTAACCGCTGAGCCATCTCTCCAGCCTGTTAGTTGCTTTTCTTGATGCTGCCACAAAATATTTGACCAAAGCAACTCAAGGGAGGAAGGGCTTATTTTGCTTCATGGTCTGAGGTGCAGTTTCTCAGGACAGAGAAGGCATTGCAGTTAGGGAACAGAGAGAGATGGATGCCAGTGCTCAGCTCCCCCTCCCCCTCCCTGCCAGTGTGCCTGTGTGTGTTTCTGTGTCAGTATGGGTGTGCATGCATATTGTTCATGTAGAGGACAGAAGTTGACATCGGTGTCTTCCTCAGTCGCACTCTTCCTTCTCTTTTGGGATAGACTCTGTCATTGAACTTGGAGCTCACAGATTTGACTAGACTGGTTTGCCAGCCAGCCCCACGGATGGGATGGGAAAGGTTTGGTTCTCATTTGTTACTTTATTTCATTTTAGTAGTGTCTCCTGCTGGCCTGGAACTCACAGAGATCTGCCTGTCTCTGCTTCCTGAGTGCTGATTAAAGGAGTGAGCCACCACATTCACCTGCCCCCTCCTCCCTGTCTTCTTCAATTTACTTTAGAGGGCTCAGTGATCAAGAGCAGGGGCTGCTCTCCTAGAGGACTCAGGTTTGAGCCACAGTACCAGGGATGCACGTGGTGCACAGCATGCAGGCAAAGCACCCCCTCACATACATAATAATACATTAAAACCATTTAAAAAAGCGTATTTTAGTGCTGGAGAGATGGTTCAGTGGTTCGAGTACTGGCTGCTCTTTCAGAGAACTCACGTTCCAGTCTCAGCACCCCCACAGGGGGCTTGCGACTCTACCCCACAACTCCAGCCCAGGGGACCTGTCTTAGGGTTGTCATTGCTGTGATGAAACACCATGACTAAATACAAGCTAGGGAGAGAAAAGGGAAAATGTGGCTTACACTTCCACATCACTTTTTCTCATTGAAGGAGGTCAGGGCAGGAACTGGAATCAGGGCAGGAACCTGGAGGCAGGAGCTGATGCAGAGGCCATGGAGGGATGCTGCTTACTGGCCTGTTCCTCATGACTTGCTCAGCTTGCTTGCTTATAGAACCTAAGACCACTGGCCCTGGAATGATACCACCCACAATAGGTTGGGCCCTCCCCCAAAAACTAGTTAAGAGAAGGTCTACCTGTAGCCGGCTTCTGAGGCATTTTCTCAAGTGACACTTTCTCTCCAGTGACTCTAGCTTGCGTCAAGTTGACACAAAACTAGACAGCACAGGATCTGACACCATCTTCTGGCTTCCATAGCACAAGGCATGCATGTGGTGACATGCAGGCAAAACATTCATAGAAAATGTAAGAAATGGCCGGGCGTGGTGGTGCATGCCTTTAATCCCAGCACTTGGGAGGCAGAGGCAGGTGGATTTCTGAGTTCGAGGCCAGCCTGGTCTACAGAGTGAGTTCCAGGACAGCCAGGGCTACACAGAGAAACCCTGTCTCGAAAAACCTAAAAAAAAAAAAAAAAAAAAAAAAGAAAATGTAAGAAATGAAAAAAAATTTTATTTGTAAAATTACGTGTGTGTGTATGAGTGCGGGTATCTGTGGAGGCCAGAGGTTGGATTCCATTGAGCTGGAGTGACAGGCATACGCTAGGAATCGAACCGGGGTCCTTCAGAAGGGTCCTTTGCTCTAGCCCACCACCTGGTTTTTCATCAAGGGCGTATTGGAGCTTGAACTCACATCTTAATCCTTGCAAGGCAAACCCTTTACTGACCCAGTTATCTCTACAGCCCCAATCTCAACTTTCAAGGGTTTGAAGGTCACTGGGTCTACCCAAAGCTAACCTTCTGTATCTCAGGTTTATAACCTCGAAACAGTTAAAGTACAGACTCAGGTCACAGGTCACAGGTCACAGGTCACAGGTCACAGGTCACAGGTCACAGGTCACAGGTCACAGGTCACAGGTCTCCGTTCCCCTCCTTGTCTCTTTTTATTTGAAGTTTTGCTGGTATCTGGGTAGAAGTGAATGTTGTGGTTTTTGTTTTTGTTTTTGTTTTTGTTTTTGTTTTTAATTCATTGCAAAGAAATGAAACAGTTAAATGGTCAGTGTGTTTTTGTTGACTGATAGCTTGGTTTTGGGTCAGTCAAACCCACGGAACACTGACCCATTGAACACAGCAGGAAAGCCGCATCTCAGAAGCCAGGAGCGTCTCAGACCTTGGCTTCCTTCAGAGTGCAACATGAAAGCTGGCTTGTGACGTGGGCTGCAGGAGGAGCCCGAGGCTCCCCATCTGGGGACTGCTCCAGGCCAACCCACACTCTCCCAGCTATGGCTGTTACCTGGAAGAGATTTTCCCAGTGTGGCTTTGTCGGAGGCTGCGGTGGGCAGCGGGACACACAGAGCTTTCCTGTGTGGGCACAGAGACTCTCTGTCAGGCTGCCCTTTGGAGGAACCATAGGGCTGAAGTCCACACCTCTGCAGGGAGGAGTGGACAGGAGGGTGGGCCATTGTAGAAAAGACCAGTAAGGTGCAGAAGCCAGGAGGGTGGCTCCTCTTGTGCACCAGAGTACACTTTGTGTTTTGAGACAGGGTCTCACCTCATAGTCCAGTCTGGCCTTTAACTTGCCATCCTCCAGCCTCACACTTTTAAGAGCTGGAATTACTGAGGTGCTACTGTGCCTGGCTTCCTCTGCACTTCTCTGACACATACATACACACACTAGGGAGCTGCACTCCTGAGTGAGGGGTACTGTGTGTTGCTGGGATCTGAGGGAAGCCCCTTCCTGGTGCTGCTGCCTGGTGGCATGCCTGGAAGAGCGTGGTCCCCTTACACTCCCCAGTATGTCTTTCAGGACAAAGTGTCTCTTCGCGAACATTCTGGGGCTCTGTGGGAGCTTTCTTCTGTTACATGGTCTCTGGCTTACAGCCTCACATAGAACCCAGCACTGTGGGTGGCTCAGTGACATACCTCTTGCTCCTCAACTTATCACATAGCCTTGCCCAGCAATGGAGGTTCTCAAGTGCCCCCCTTTCTTGCTCATCCTCGAATCTCTTGCTCGTAGAGATAAACCTAAGCTTCCTTCCTTAGGCAGTTGAGGACTGGATAGCGCACCAAGATCTTTTCTGTTCAAACATGTTTCCCTGGCAGGACCTGCTCGATGAGTCCTGATTAATAATTCTCAAAGCAGGATGTGAACTCATATGTATTAGTTTATTTTTCCATTGCTGTGACAAAATACCCCACAGGAAGCAATTTAAGGAAGGAAAGACAGACGGAAGAAAAGGCAGGAAGAAAGGAAGAAAAGAAGGATTCATTCTGGTGTGTACTTCAAGGGATACAGTCTGTCACTGCAGGGACGGTATAGTGTTCCTGCTTCAGCCTCTCAGTGCTGGGATAATAGTTTTACACACATGTCTGGCCAGTAGGTTTTTATTAGATGTCACAAAGTGGGACCAGTGAGTTGGGTCAGTCAGTAAATGTGCTTGACACCAAGTCTGATGGCCTGAGTTCGATCCCTGGGACCCCGATGGCAGAAGGGGAGAACTGGCCCTGGCAGGTTGTCTTCTGACCCCACGCACACTGTGGCTGGTTATTTGTGCACAAACCTGGGAATGAATGTAATAAAACAGAAACATTGCAGTAGATGATTGGAGGCTCTTTTGAGGCTTATTGTGCAATAGCAAAGGCAAGGAAACTGCCGGCTGCTGGCCAACACTTCCTGACACTGAACAGTGCTTGTGGGCTCGTCGCCTGACGTGCACAGAAAACCGGGCAAAACCAAGAATGCATTTGTCAGAAAAAGAGCATGGAAATTGTACACTGGTGTTTAGAAAGCATCGTTTAAGATTCGAAGCTAGGGCTGGAGAGACGACTTAGGAGCTAAGAGTGCTCGGGGGCCCTTGCAAAAGATCCAGTTCTGTTCCCAGCACCCAGTATCAGTGGCTCTCAGCAGCCCTTAACTCTAGAACCAGGGTATTTGGCGCCCTCTTCTGGCCCCCACAGACAACTGCACTTACCCATGTATGCATACACACACAGACACATGTGCATAAACACACACTCATAATACACATATGCATAATTTAAAAATAGAAATAAAAGTCATAAGAGGTTAGAAAATGGGTCACATCATTAGCGTGGCATGCTTGGAGTAGGGGGGTGTTTTACACACTTAATAAAATTGTGTGGAAAGATGGACCTAACGTGAGTCAGCTCACGGAGAATCCCGAATTCTATTTTTTGTTTTGAAACAGAGTTGTCGCTCTGCAGTCTAGGCTGGCCTCTTACTTGCAGTGGTCCTCCTGCCTCAGGCTCCTGAGTCCCCAATTGCTGGCATGCATCACCACACTGCCTAAATTCTATTCCAACTAGGAAATGCCATGGAAGTCTCCTTAGGATACAGATGCTTCACCAGCTCAAAACTTACAGTCGTTATACTGAGGAGGAGGCTGAAGGGCACAGACACAATTTCAAGCTGGGCAGCATGTGTGGGAGGGGGAGTTGGGCCCACCCCAAATCTGTGCATACATCGTGAAAATCTCACCCCCAAAGCCAGAACAACCAGCCCCCTGTCTTAGGTAAAGAACTACTGTCACTGGTCTAGGAGTCAGTATAAAAGTAGGAAGGGAAGGACAGAAACACGCATGTTACACGTGTTGGAGTACGAGGGGACAGTGGGATCAGGGATGGGAGGACACAAGGGGTGCTGTGGGAAGGCCCTGCCCATCTTCTTATGCTGTCTGTCCGTCTGTCCGTCTGTCTGTCTGTCCGTCTGTCTGTCTGTCTGTCTGTCTGTCTGCCTGCCTGCCTGTCTGTCTGTCTCTGTGTGTGTGTGTGTGCATGTGTGTGTGTGCTGAGAGTTGAATTCAGGCCCTCATATGTGCTAGGCAGCCACTCTACCACTGAGCTACGTTCCCCAGCTCTCTTTTGCTGTTCTTCTAAGTGAAATATTTGGAGTCAGATCATATTTTCTAAACAAAAAGTAAAAGCAAAAAAGAAAAAAAAAAACCCAAAAAAACCCAAAAAACCCAGTAGTGGAAAACCCAGTAGTGGAAATAACATAGAATTATATAAAAAGTAAGATAAAATAACAGCAACAGGAGAAAGAGGGCAGATTATGTGATTCCTTCCTTTAATGTGAGCACTCGGGAGGCAGAGGCAGGCAGCTCTCTGAGTTCAGGGCCAGCCTGGTCTACAGAGTCAGGTCAGGCAGGGCTACACAGTGAATTACTGTCTCAAAACATAAAATCACTCACTCACTCAATGAGGAAAAACAGAGAAAAAACAAAGGCCAGGTAGGAGAAAATGTCAGCTGGCGCACACAAATCCAGGAGCTATAGTTATAACTAAATGTAAACATCGCCTCTAAATAAAGGCAGAGATGAGCATGTTAGAAAACAAATCTGGTCATAAAATCCACTTTAAAAATGAAGATGGGGGAGGGGTTGGGGAGGTGGCTCAGCATTTAAGAGCCCTGGCTGCTCTTCCAGAGGACCCCACTTCAATTTCCAGCACCCACATGGCAGCTCACAACTGTGTGTAACTCCAGTTCCAGAGAATCTGGCACTCTCAGACAGACATTCAGGCAGAAACACCGATGCACATAAAAATAAATCAGAGAGAGAGAGAGAGAGAGAGAGAGAGAGAGAGAGAGAGAGAGAGAGAGAGAGAAGGTGTAGTGTGGAGGTCAGAGGACCCTCCTGGTGTTCCTCAGGAGCTGTCCACATTCTTCTGAGGTAGGGTCTTTCACCAGCTTGGAACTCACCACTGGCTAGGGAGTCCAAGGGTTCTGGCAGATTCCTGCTGGTTTTCACTGTAGCACTGGGGTTGTCAGAACACATCCTGTCCCCAGCTTTTTAGACTTGAATTCTCAGGACTGAACTTGTGTGGCAAGCACATTACTGACTGAACTGTTCCCTAACCCTATAGCAGGCTCTGTAGTACAATACTCTGAACAAGATAGCAAGAGACGGGACAGCTCTTGGGCTACTCAGAGACCACTCAGGGATGAGTTGCTTAGCTTACAGCAGGACACTTAAGAACAGGTAGGCAATTCAATTTTACAAAGGACAAAGGGAGCTGGGTGTGGTGGCTTATGTGCATAATCCTAGCACTTGGAATGCTGAAACAGGAGGATTGTTAAGAGTGTGAGGGCAGTTGGGGCTTCACGCACATAAGCGCGTGTACATGCGCACGTGCGTGCGCGCACACAAACACACACACACACACACACACACACACACACACACACACACGGGGCCAGGGGGAGAACTGACTTTTAGCAGGGCTACACGTGGATATTTATTTATTTATTTATTCATTTATTTATTTGTTTAAGTTTTGAGACAGATTCTCACCATGTAGACCAGGTTGGCCTATAACTCATAGAGATCCACCTGCCTCTGCCTCCTAAGTGCTGGATTAAAGGTGTGCGCCACCATGTCTGGCACTAAAGACATTTAAAAAAAACAATAAAGATCTGTGTTTTGTTTCTTTGAGGTTGTGGCCAAACTCCAATAAAGAGGGAACATTGCAGTTTTATAGCAGGAGCTTGTGCTGTGGGGAGAACGCTATGGGAATGAGTGTCTGGCACCCGAGATAAAAATGGCTCCTCCACAGTGCCAGGATTTGGGCTGATGATGTCCAGGGCACACTTAGATAGTTTAATCCTTACACCTTTCCCCTGCAGCCTGGCTTAGTGTCACACAGACTTGCTTTCCTAAAGGAACTCTCTTGGGGTGGGGACATTGGCCAAGTCTTCTCTCCAGTGTTTTTTTCTCTCTAGGGATCCATCCCCTGAGGCTCCCCTCTCCTCTGACTATGCTGTCAACTTGACACAACCTAGACTCATCAGAAACTAGATCTCAATTGAGAGAGTGTGCACTAGATTGACCTGTGGTCTTCTCTGTGACGATTGTCTTGTTATTTGGCCCAGCCCACTGTGGGTGTCACCATTCCCTAGGCAGGGGTGGGGGGTGGTCCTGCATTGTTTAAGAATGGAGGGGAGTGGCTAAAAGCTAGCAGGCAGCTTGGGTGCAGTTGTCTCTCTGCTCTTGACTGTGGGTGTGATGCTTAAGCTCTTGTCTTGGCTTCCTCATAGTAACCAGCTGTATGAGCTGTGAGGCAAATAAGACCATTTTTTCCTGTAAGTTGCTTTTTGGCAGGATATTTTATCCCAGCAACAGACATGAAATATGGCACTCTTTTACACCCAGAGCAGTGACTGGATGGGAGCTGAGGCTGTTGGTCATTTTAAGGTCTCCTAAAGGCCAGGAGCCAGTCAGAGGACCACCTGGGAAGGCACCACGTGCTGGGGACGGGGAGTAACCAGCATAACTGTGCTGGGGTCCTGTGTATGCCTCCAGCCTTCCCACTCCTTACTGTCCTCCCAGGTGGCCTAGGCAGAGAGTATCATTTCTACTTTGCAGCTGCAGAGGCCAAGGGTGAACTGTCTGTCAGTTTCCTAGGGTCGTGTGTTAGTGTATGGACCCAGCTCTGAGGGGCAAGAAGCCAGGAAGGGGAGGCGTGAGCTCCTCTCTTGGGTGTGGCTTTACATTTAGCCTTCGCTCACCCTGGAGCAGCCCGCAGGCAGCTCCACAACCCTCTTTCTCACGTTGTTGAACACTGCCAGGGTGCCCGAGCCTCTTGCCACACCACCTCATAGGGCAGGCCTCTTGTCCTCACATGCTCCCAAGGAGGGTGAGGACAGAATAGCAGATATTTAGAGGGAAACCATGTTTGTGCAACTTCTGTAAACTATCTTCTAATCTTTTCTGTCACTGTTTGTTAATCTCTTTTTCCAAAAGGCTTATTCTTATTACTTTTAATTATGTGCGTGTGTTAGAGGGGTGGGGTATGCGCATATGAGTGTACTGGCCACAGAGGCTAGAAGAGGGAGCGGATCTCCTAGAGTTGGAGACACAGGGCTTTTGGGCCACCTGGTGTGGGTGCGGGGAACTGAGCCCTGGTTCTTTGTCCTTGGCTGCTGGGCCATCCCTCTAGAGCACTGTTGGTTAATCTCTTATGTGAAATTTATAAGTTAGACTTTGTCATGGAAATGGAATGCATTTGTAAAAGAACACTGTATGTATGGCATATGTGACACAGACAGACAGACAGACAGACAGACAGACAGACAGACAGACAGACAGACAGACAGGCAGGCAGTGTGAGACCAAAGCTGGAACAAAAATACCTCATGGGTTAGAATAAGACCAAAACAGAGAATGTATCTTGTGGGATAAGAGTTCTGTTTACAGTTTCAACAGTTTGCTTGGTGCTAAAATCTAGCGAAGAGATAAGCCTGTTTGTCCTGTGTCAAGTCCCTGCTAATGAAGGCCTCTGTCTGGAATCAAGAGTAAGACCCTGGTCCATGCAGATGCAGATGCAGATGCAGATGCAGATGCAGATG
>NC_034591.1:103274342-103283720 GCF_900095145.1 Mus pahari | reverse complement strand
AACCACACAACGATTTGCACCCTCAGGTGGGATTGACCTGGCCAGAAAAACAGATTCTACTTGTGTTTTTCCTAGAAGCTGGGGGGGGGGGGGGGAGGGGGAGGGGAGGAGCGTGCAAGAAAGCACTTGGAGGGCTTGTGGGCCAGGCCTGGGACCAAGCAGTACCTCTACTCTTGGATTACCTCTGCCCACTACAGGCAGCTCTGAGACCTTCTGAATGGAAAGCTGAGTGGCTGCCAGCTACTCAGGGCGCACAGCTTTATGCAGGGCCTCAGTGATGGGTCCTGTGTCTTCTGTGTGCTTACTGTGATGGCTTTGTCAAAACACACTCCAGGGAGCTGCTGCCTCGGGGCCTCTGTGTCATTTCTCTTTTATTGGAGGAGAGGAAAAAAAAAAAAAGCCCTGCATTATTGTTCTCTGGATTCTGGTTTTCTCAGGGATGAGGAACGCTAGGAGCACTTTGTGCAAGCAGCAAAGCCCGCCTTGTTGTCTGAGGCCAGGGAGGTGAGGCTGCGGGGAGAAAGCCTGTCACAGACCATAAAAGAGACGAGCCACACACAGCAGCCTCAAGGCAGAAGAAGAGCCTGAAAACCATCCTTGCCACTTCTCTGCCGGCTCAGTCAAGGTTCTGCTGGTTTCTGTGTGAAGGCTATCTTGGGGGTAGGGATGATCCAGTTGGTAAAGTGCTTGCCGCACAAGCACGAGGCTTAGAGCTGGGTGTGGTGCATCTGAGGTCCTGGCTGGAGGAGACTTGCTGGGCACCCAGCCCAGTGTACTCCCCACCATCCAGGCCAACAAGAGATTACGTCCCCCAAATAAGAGGCAGGTGGTTCCTGAAGAACAAGAGTTTATGCATGGCCTACTCATGCATATGAACAGACAGGCAGGCAGGCAGACAGACACACACTAAGTATTTCATGATGAGATCAATATCACTGTGTAGCCTGAAAACTCACTACGTAGACTAGGTTGGACTGGAACTCACAGAGATCCTCCTGCCTCTGCCTACTGAGTCCCGACAATAACCGCACCTGGCAAATACATTTCTTTTTTTAGGACTGTTTTATTAATTCTTGAGAATGTCACACAAAGCCGTCTTGGCAGGCATGTGTCAGGGTCATTTCTAGGGGGCCAGTTTTGTGAAGTGGTTTTTCTAGAAGGTTGTAGTGAGTTGTTCTCACTGTTGTACGCTTTTGGGTGAGCATCAAGACAGTGGGCACTGTGCTTCCTTGCATGCCTCCCGCTCCCCTCACGACCTACAAGAGGTCCCAGCAGCTGCTGCCCTCCTGGTATAAGCAGGTGAGTGGGGCTCAGGACTGGGAGTCTTCCCCAGCTTTCTGGAGTGCCTGTTCCTGGCTCATCCAGGGGTGCAAACCCTTGCCTGTGGAGGCTACCATGAACCTGAATAAGTCTCTCTCTCCCCTCCCCTCCCCTCCCCTCCCCTCTGGTCTTCTCCCCTCCCCTCCCTTCCCTTCTGCTCCCCTCCTCTCCCCTTTCCTTATCTTCCTTTCTTTCCTTTCTTCTCTCTCCTTTCCTTTCAAACTAAACCTTACTACACAGTACAGGCTGGCCTGGCACAATGCTGTATAGGCCAGAGTGGTCTTAAAGTCATGCCAGTCCTCCAGCCTCAGCCTTAGCCTCAGCCTCTTGAATCCTGGCATGATGGGCGTGTCAAACCCAGATGCATGTAGAATTCCCTTCAGGTGGAGCACAGAAGGATAAAATTCTCTGTGTACTTCACATGCATGTCTGCGTATCTGCATACATAATTAAATATAAATTATTTATTTATTATCGCCGTGTGTGTAATGTGTATGTCTATGTGTAGGTGCCTTTCACCAGCTGATCCACCTCTCCAGTTCCAATCAATGATTTTGCTTTTGATAGACACATTTTGAGGATGTCACATATGAGCGTGACCTGAAGGTGGCATGGTGGGGTGCTGCCTTACCAGCCTGGGATGGACAATTTACATTCTAATCAATGTCTACATTTCTACAAATGTTAGGCTGCAGCTGGAGTGGGAATATTACTGTAAGAACCACAGTGAGTAGAGGTCTGCGTGTGCTTCACCTCTCTCTCCATACATATAGTTAACATAACATTTGTTTGTTTTTAATATTTATTAGCATTGTATAGTGTGTATATGTGTGTGTATGTATGTGCATATGTATATGTGTGTATATGTATGTATGTGTGTATGTGTGTGCATATGTATATGTGTGTGTATGTATGTGTGTGTATATGTGGGTATGTAGTGTGTGTATGTGTGTGCATATGTATATGTGTGGGTATGTATGTGTGAGTGTGTGTGTGCACATGCACATACACCACAGTGTGCATAAAGAGGCTAAAGGACAACTTTGTGGACTCAGTGCTCTCCAGCCATCTTTATGTGGATCTCAGGGACTGAACTCCGGTCATCAGGTGTTTACAGCAAGGACTTTTACACACTGAGCCATCTTGTTGGCTCGGTTTTCTGTTGATATCCTTACATTAGATCCTCCATGAGAGGTAGCCATTATTGTTTTTTTGATGGGTGCATAGGATTCCATTGACTGTTAGAACTGGGTACAGTGGCACATATCTATAACTCCAGCATTTAAGAGAGGCAGGATGATTATGACCCTGAGGCCACCTTGGGCTACATATCAAGTTCCAGGCTAGCACGGACTATATTATGACATTATTTCTAAAACACAAACAAACAAACAGCAAAGCAAATAAGACAAAAACCAAAACAGAGCCAGAACAACAATGAAAGGCTGCATCCGCTGCACCACTAACCCTCCCCGGCCCTGGCGCAGGATGGAGATTGTTCCCCTTTCTTCGCTGCGATGCTGTAACATTCTTCCTGTGCTTACACTGACACTTCCGCTTTGTTTTTGTTTGTTTGTTTTTAAGATTTATTTATTTATTTATTTTATGTATGTGAGTACACTGTAGCTGTCTTCAGACACACCAGAAGAGGGCATCAGATCCCATTATAGATGGTTGTGAGCCACCGTGGGATTGCTGGGAATTGAACTCAGGACCTCTGGAAGAACAGTCAGTGCTCTTAATCTCTGAGCCATCTCTCCAGCCCCAACACTTTTGTTTTTAAAATAGATGTATTTATTTTTCTTTTATGTGCATGCGTGCTTGACGGCATGGATGTCTGTGTACCAGGGGCCTGTGTGGTACCTTCAGAGGACAAAAGAGGGAGTCAGATTCCCTGGAATCAAAGTTATTGATAGTTGTGAGTCAGCATGTGGGTGCTGGGAATTGAACCTGAAGCTCTGTAAGAGCAGCAAGTGCTCTTGAGCACTGAGCCATCTCTTGGGCACCCCAATACCTCTAAAGGGCAAGTTGAAAAGTGGGACACGTGGGTCATAGTGTGTGTGCATCTTCTTGATCTCAACCAAAAGGCAGAGAAGCATCTATGAGCATCTTAAAACCACACAGAACTGTCATGCTAAGCCTCTTCCAAGATTTATACGACCATCGGAGTCTGGGAAATACCGTACACGCTGCCTATTGAGAATCTTTCCTCTCGAACACGACAGGTGAGGGTGCTTTCCAGTCTGCATTTCCATGGTTTCATTGTGAACTCAATATCTCTTCTTTTATGATCTGCTTGTTTGTCCTGTGCTTGCTGGAAAACAGAAGGCCAGAGTGGCAAAACAACAACAACAACAACAACCAACCTACAAACAAAACAAGGAAAAAAAAACCTACATAGCAATTTCTACATTGTTGGGTATGGCTTGGGTCCTGGGTACCCACAGAAGCAATCAGAAGAAACCACGTAAAGGGGGAAAACAGCTGGTTCCAGAAAAACAAAAAGAATCAAGATTGTTTAGGAAACGGGACAAGGGGATGAGGTAGGGAAGCCTGAGTTTCTGAACGCCAAGAGGTTATTTGTCTCTGAATTTATAGCAGATGCCCAGGCTGGGCAATTCACAACTGCAGAAGTGTAAGGCTCAGAGTTCCAAGATCTAAGTACCAGCAGGTTTGGTGTGAAGGTGGGGATGCTCTCTAAGTCCAAGATGGTGCCTTGCATACTGGCAGAAGAGGAAGAAGAGTAGGTGGGAGGAGAGAGAGGCAAGAGAGAAGAAGGGGGATAAGGGAGGGGGCAAGGGAGAAGGGGAGAAGGAAAGGGTAAGGAAGAAGGGGGAGAAGGGAGGGGGCAGAGGGGAGCGAGATACCTACACAAAGAGAGATGGATAGAGAAGAGAGAGAGAGAGAGAGAGAGAGAGAGAGAGACAGAGGCAGACAGAGGCAGACAGAGTGCCCATACATCATAGAGGTTTAGAAAAAGAACAGTACACTCTGGAGGTGGTACCCAGATGCAGGCTTCTCACAGGGGTGAGGCACATATGTGTGTGTCTACAATGGCTATACAATGGTGTGATTCTAAGACACACTACTCAAAGGATGTGATTTACAAAAACATTTAAAGGTTGAGGAAAGTTTAAAAATTAAGTGAAGTACACGAGTGACTTTACTTATTTACCTAACTCCATCTGTAAATGAAATTGCAAGGTGTTTTTAGGAGGTGTGCTGCTTAGATCTAAGGGTGAGAGAGGATGGCTGAGAGGGACACTCAACATCAACGACCCCAGAGTGACTTAGTTGTAATGTATGTTCACGTGTGTGTGAGTGTACATGTATGTGCATGCATGTGTGTATGTATGTGTACATATGTACATGTGTATATATGCATGTGTGTATATATGTCTGTTTATATGTGCATATATTTATATGCATGTGTGTATGTGTATATGTGCATGTGTGTATGTGCAAGTGTATATGTGTATGTATATGCTTATGTATGTATGTGTGTATGTACATGCATATGTGTATTGCCTGTGTATATGTGCATATATGTGTGTATATGCGTGTGTATACGCACATGTGTATATGTGTGTGTATGTATGTATATGCTTGTGTGTATATGCATGTGTATATGTGTACATGTGTATGTATATGCTTGTGTGTGTATGTGTATGTGTGTATGTGTGTGTGTGTATGTGTGTGTGTGTGCATGTGTCTGGAAATGGCTGGCCAATGAGCCCCATGGATCTGCTTATCTCCCTCTTCTCAGTGCTGGGAATGCAGCCATCATATCAACCACAGCTTTAAAAATTATATATATGTGGTTGGAGAGATGGTTCAGTGGTTAAGAGCAATAACTAATATTTCAGAGCACATACATTCAGTTCCAGCAGCACATGGAAGCTCACAGTCATCTACAACCCCAGTTCTAAGGGGTCCTTTGGTCTCTGTGGGCATCAGATAGACATGTGGTATAAAAACATACATGTGGGCAAAACATTCATACACATACAATTAATATAAATAAATCTCAAAAATATGTGGATAAAATTAAACACACTCAGGAAAAATAGAAATAAAAGGCTTCTTTATAAAATTATATATATTCATTTCTGGAAAATCTAATACATATATAAGGTATTTTGATCATATTCAACCTCTACTTCTCTTCTGTCTTACTCCTAGGATCTCCCAAAAGATTTACCTCCCAACTTCACGTTCCTTAAAAAATAAAACCAAAAACCCAGCGAGGCCAGTTCCTGCTTCTCACATGTACCCGGGTGTGAGGCCAACTCTCAGGGCACAGGCAACCTGCCACTGTCACATGCTCAAAGAATGGTGGCTCTCCCTCCCTCAGCAGCCAGCAGCTACCAACAGCTCCTCACCTGGGGTTGGGCCCTAGTGCATATCCCCCACCATGCTGGAATTTTAGCTAGTTTAATTTTGTGTAGGTAAGCACAGATTCTGTGAGCTCACGTGTGCCACAGCCATACTATGTTCAGAAGATGGCATCTTACAGCTTTCCTCCCCCTCCTCCACCTCTTTTGCTCTTTCTGCCCCCTCTCCCCTTAATGTTTCCGGAGCCATGGTTGAAGAAGGTTGATGTAGATGTCCCAGCTATGGTTGAGCACTTAGTCTCTCATTCTCCACTCTTTGTGAGTCTCTGTGGGAACCATTGTCCAGAGAAGCAACAACAAACGTCTCTGATTCAGGTTGGAAGCAGCAAAATCAGTGGCCAAAAAAATGCAGTTTGACCTTGTGACTGTTTATCAAGACAACTCCAGTGAGTTCCCCCAAGTCTCACGATCTCTCCACAGCCATCGGGCTTCTGCTAGGTTCATAGCACTATGCATGAGTTCCCTCCTGTGAAGAAGGCCTCCAGGCCAATTAGAAAGTCGGTGGTTGCCGTAACAATGGTCGTGCCACTATTGAACCCAGTGGGCGCAGCTTGTCTGTAGGTCAGTATAGTAGCATGCAGGATGCGGTGCTGGGTAAGAGTGTGATGTTCTAGTTTGCTTTATCTTTCAGTGGTAAACCCTATGACTAAAAACAACTCAGAGGGGAAAAGCAGTTATTTCTTCTTTCAGCTGCCGTCCATTATGAAGGGATTCAAGGCAGGAACTGAAGCAGAGGCCATGGGAATAAGGAGAGGCTGCTTACTGGTGTAATCCCTGTGGTTCATTCATCTTGATCTTTTCATATTTAATTTAGTTTAAAACCACCTACCCAGGGTTGACATCATCCACAGTAGACTGGACTCTTCCACATCAATCATTAAAGCGAATGCCACAAAGGCTTGTCTGCAGGCCAATCTGGTGGACACTGGTGGGACATTGGCTCCTTTGCTTAACCGAGCTTCAGTCTACCTAGAGGATTCTAGCTTGTGTCAAACTGATAAACTCTAACTGGCACAGCTGGAGTATCTCTGTAAGCGATTCTGCTTTTATTGCACTGAAGTTCTCACTCCACCCAGAGTCTGGAGTGAGCAGCTTCCCTCCCTAACCAACAAACCGAAAAGGTGAATGGCACTTGAGGATGCCTGAGGTTGACCTCTGCCCCCCCCTTACACACACACACACACACACACACACACACACACACACACACTCACATTCAGGGCTCTTTCAAGCTCACTTTGTACTGTAGTGTTCTGAACAGACCCTTCCTGCTTCCCCAGTGGCCTGAGACCCAGCACTTTGGAATTCTCCCTTGGGAGGCTTTGGCTCTGCATAGAGGTTGACCCTGGGGAGCGCAGCTGCAAAGCTCTTGCTGTCCACAGGGGTTGTCAAGGGCATAGAGGCAGGAGTCTCCAGGGATAGGACATATCTCTATCTGAGCCCCGCTGGCATGCACTCTGCCCCCTGCTCCCACAACAATCAGATTCTAGTCTCAATATTGGACTCACTCTCCTACTTCCTGGAGAGTACATTCTTGTACTCCAACAATGCATCCAGAGGAATATATAACCAAACCCAGCTACAGGATCAGAGCCACAGAACAAACCACCAGCTCCCTCAAGCTGCCCATACCGCTGCAGGGGCTGGGCTAAGTAAGTCTGAAATCTATCCAGTGTCCCTCCTGCTGTCCCTGCTTCCTTTTCTTGTCCCCCCACCCCCAGCTTACCTAGTTAACTGTCCCATCCATCCATCCATCCATCCATCCATCCATCCATCCATCCATCTGTTTTGGGGGCATTTATTTATTTATTTTGTGCCAAACATACTGAAAAATATCACAGGAAAACCAGACCTTTATTTCTGGGAGCAACTGGGAGTTCTCCAGCTTGGGGTTCCAGAGGTGGACAGAGCTGAGGAGCATGCAGAGGGGACAAGGGCTCTCATTTATCCCGGCGTGCCCACACTTCTTTTTTTGCTACTTTGGAGCCATTTGTTTGTGTGTTCACAGCGAGAGGTCATTTTCCTCCTGCTCTCCGTGCAGAAGGCACATTGTCCAGGTTTAAACAAATCAGCGGCCGTTCCCTGGCAGTGGATGGTTGGCTTAGGCTGCTGGGACCTGGAAGGATCCTGGAGGAAGGTTCTGGAAAGGTGTCTTCCCTGGAGGAGAGCCTTTCTCAAAACAATGGTCTCTGACATACAGTCATGAGGGGAGATATCAAAACCTTAGGTGGGTAGAGTGGGGAGTTGGAAGACATTTGGGTCTTGGGTTTTTAACTTGTTGTCAGTCAAGCTTGTGAATAAAGTACCTCTGGACAGCTCCTGCCTTCAAACTTTTTGGGGGGATGGTGGTGCAGTGAACTTTCTTGATGGTACTCAAGAGGTTAGGGAGGACTCCCTAGGCCCCTCCTGTTATTATGGAGGTCTGTGATGGAAATTGTGAGGGAGAAGCACACTGTTGGGGACCAAGTTGGGGCAGGGATTCCTCAGAAACCAAAGGCCTCTCTCTTGCTCTCAGTGTCCTTGCTGGGGTGGGTAGTCCAGGGCTTCTTACTCCTTGGAGGCCATATAGCCCATGAGGTCCAGCACCCTATTGCTGTGGCCGTATTCATTGTTATATCAGGAAATGAGCTTTACAACGTCGTCATTGAGAGCAATGCCAGCCCCAGCATCAAAGGTGGAAGAGTGGGAGTTGCTGTTGAAGTCGCAGGAGACAACCTGGTCCTCAGTGTAGCCCAGGATACCCTTCAGTGGGCCCTCAGATGCCTGCTTCACCACCTTCCTGATGTCATCATACTTGTTAGGTTTCTCCAGGCAGCATGTCAGACCCACAATGGATACATTGGGGGTAGGAACACGGAAGGCCATGGCAGTGAACTTCCCATTCAGCTCTGGGATAACCTTGCCCACAGCCTTAGCAGCACCAGTAGATGCAGGCATGATGTTCTGGGCAGCCCTACAGCCATCATGCCACAGCTTTCCAGAGGGGCCATCCACAGTCTTCTGAGTGGCAGTGATGGCACGGACGATGGTCATAAGCCCTTCCATGATGCCAAGGTTGTCATGGATGACCTTGGCCAGGGGAGCTAAGCAGTTGGTGGTGCAGGATGCATTGCTGACAACCTTGAGTGAATTGTCATATTTCTCCTGGCTCACACCCATCACAAACATGGGGGCATCAGCAGAAGGGGCAGAGATGATGACACTTTTGGCCCCACCCTTCAAGTGGGCCCCAACCTTCTCCATGATGTTGAAGACATCAGTAGACTCCACAACATACTCAGCACCAGCATCACCCTGTTTGACGTTAGCAGATCTCGCTCCTGGAAGATGGTGATGGGCTTCCTGTTGATGACAAGCTTCCCATTCTCAGCCTTGACTGTGCTCTTGAAGTTGCCTTGGGTAGAGTCATACTGGAACATGTAGACCGTGTAGTTAAGGTCAATGAGGGGTCATTGATGGCAACAATCTCCACTTTGCCAAGTGCAGAGCAGAAGGAAGCCCTGGTAATCAGGTGCCTAATACGGCCAAATGGGTTCACACCGACCTTCACCATCTTGTCTATGGGATGAGGCTGGCGCTGCATGAGAAGATGCGGCTGTCTCTGGAACAGGGGGGAGCAGAGAGCTGCCTTCAAACTCTTGTTGTTGTTGTTGTTGTTGTTGTT
>NC_034591.1:103271400-103273372 GCF_900095145.1 Mus pahari | reverse complement strand
CCCCCCCCCCCCGCAGCCCTGAAATCCTTGTTTTGTCAGAATAAAACCTCCTCTGAGATCTTGGCTGGTAACCCCGTTCCAAGTGTCTTTTGCTGAAACTATCATCCTACAGGGTAAACTCACCCATGTTCCTTTGTCTAGAGCTGTCATGAAGGATGAAATTAGTCTGGAAAGAAATCCGGAGTGAGTGAGGCTAAACCAGGCATTCCAGATGTGGAACTGGACCCTTCATCCATCTGTGTCCTGAGACTGAGTCCTTTTGGACAAGTGTGGCTCGCTTAATACTGAAGCCTTCCCAGATGTGAGCCGTGATGTCCCTGGCTCCCAGGAATTCTAGGAGAGCCTCCACACTAGCTTCCCGGGCCTTCCTTCCCAGCTGAGCTGACTAAGGATGCTAGGGCTGTGCAGGTGGCTGGTACTGAGCTTCATGGGAGCCATCAGGGTGCTAGCTGAGCAGTGATTCCTGCTGTCTGTCATCAGCACCACTAACTCTGGCTGTGGCTTCAGGGCAGACACCTAGGGACCAGATGGAAGGGCTGTCATGAGGAACACTGCAGGAACATCCTGGGAAAAAGATTGTCACATGGCTGTCTGAGCTCATCACTGTCTGTCACACCTTGCTACCCTCTGGCACATACACTGTGCCTGCTTTGTGTGTACCTGTGTCTCTCTTCGGGCGTTCCTACCCCTTGTGCAAGTGACTTGGCACAGATCTGAATGCACGTCCCAGGCAGGTGGTGTGATGACACCTGGCTGGCCCAGCTCTCCCTGTGATCCCTTGGCTACCCTTTGTCTCTACTGCATTCCCTTCAGAGATACTTGTGGTCTAGTGGGAACTAGCCTGTGGGCTCATTCACAGGTCACCTGTGATGCGCAAGGGTTTGCTTTGTGTGTATATAACACAGCTCCCAGGGATCAATACAGCTGAAACCAACAAAACAGAGGCACAGTACAGACAATGTCACTAACTATCCATAGGGCAAGCAAGCACTGTTTGCAGAGCTTTGGCTTTGCACCTGTCTTTGAGGTTTTATGTGACAATTTGTTGAAGCTGATCAAAAGGTCCCCAGTTATATACAGTCAATATGCTCACTCTACTGTAAGGAAATAGAGTCCAGAGAAGTTAATTCACCTACCAGGGTGCACAGCATAGAGGCAGGATTTACTTAGAAGCCCACACATTTGAGCAAGATGTATTGTCTAGAGAGTGTTTTTGGAATCTGTGTCATTGTGGTTCAGAGGTAAGTCTCCTTGACTACTGTGCTTTTAATACACTTCAGTTTAAAGATCTAAATCTTTACCTAAATCTTTAAAATCACCATTTACAATGAGTTTGAGCTGTAGTCTCTTTCTCCCTTTGCTGCCTGTGACATTTGAATATTCAGTCTTCTGTTTCATGTGTGGAATTAATACATTTAAAATTTTTTTAATATCTGTCTATTTATCTCTCTCTCTCTCTCTCTCTCTCTCTCTCTCTCTCTCTCTCTCTCTCTCTATGTGTATATGTGTGCACGCGCCTGTTTGTGCTTGTGTGTGTCTGAGTGTGTGCATGTGTACCTGTGTATGCCTGTGTGTGTCTGTGTGTGCATGTGTGTGTGTGCCTGAGTGTGATGCCTGTAGGTACCTGTGTGTGCCTGTGTAGGTACCTTGTGTGCCTGTGTGTGTCTCTGTGTGTGTGCCTATTTATGTTTGTGTCTGTGTGTGTGTCTGAGTGTGTGCATGTGTACCTGTGTGTGCCTGTGTGTGTGTGTGCCTGTGTGTGATGCCTGTAGGTACCTGTGTGTGTCTCTGTGTGTGTGTGGCTGTGTGTGATGCCTGTAGGTACCTGTGTGTGTCTCTGTGTGTGTGTGAGTGTGATGCCTGCAGGTACCTGTGTGAGCCTGTGTCTGTGTGTGTGACTGTGATGACTGCAGGTACCTGTGTGTGCCTGTGTCTGTGTGTGTGTGAGTGTGATGCCTGCAGGTACCTGTGT
>NC_034591.1:103244068-103270315 GCF_900095145.1 Mus pahari | reverse complement strand
CTCCTTGGAACTATACCACCAATCAAAGAAAACACATGGTGGAACTTGTGGCTCTAGCTATATATGTAGCAGAGGATGGCCTAGTGGGTCACCAATGGGAGGAGAGGTCCATGGTCCTGTGAAGGCTCTATGCCCCAATATAGGGGAATGCCAGGACCAGGAATAGGAGTGGGTGGGTTGGGGAGCAGGGGGAGGGGGGAGGGGATAGGGGATTTTTGGAGGGGAAACTAGGAAAGGGGATAACATTTGAAATGTAAGTAAAGAAAATATCTAATAAAAATGAAAAAATAATCATTATAAAAAAAAAGAAAAAAAATGCTGTTTCTTTAGTGAGACTTCATGCCGTTATCTATGATGGTCATATCCATTTATACCCCAACAGCTGTGGTTTAGTCTCCCATTATCCACATGGTTGTATCCATCACACTTTGGCTTTCTCTGCATACTCACTAACGTGTGTGTGTGTGTGTGTGTGTGTGTGTGTGTGTGTGTGTGTGTGCGTGTGCCTGTGCTTTTCCACATTAGCCGTTCTGACTGGCGGGATGTTTTATACCTCATTGTGGTGTTGACTTGCAGTTCCCTAACAGTGATGGTGAGCATTTTCTTGTGCGCTTCTTGGTTTTTTTATGTATCTTCTTTTGGGGAATGTTTATTCAAATCATTTAGCCATCTCAAAGATGGACTATCTAGTTTTCTAGTTTACTCCTTTGCCTAGTGGACATGATGAGCCCGGAGAAGCTGAGGCCGGAGAGAAGGGTGCAGGGTTGGTGTGGTATCTCCCGTGTGGATTGTGAAGGATGCCTCAGAACTTCCTTAGAAACAGTAGCCTCCCACTTACTTAATGTTTCTGCTTTTTGTAGAATTACTTTTGGTGACTTTTCTTTTTAGTGGTGAAGTGAACATTTTGTGGAGCTCTGGAAGTCAGGAGTAAAGAGAGCCATGTCTCTTAAGTGATTCCAGCGCTATTGTTTCTGTTTCTGAGTTTGGGGCGATCTTTTGTTTCATTCCTTTCCTGTTTGAATTTGATGGGCTTTATTTTAAGTTTTTCATTTCTTTATTTGCATTGCTTGTGCTTGTTCATGCACAAACCTGCTCGTTGCATATGTGGTAGTCAGAGCTTGCCGAATCAAATCTCTCCTTCCTCTATATGGGATCTAGGAATCAAATACAGGTTCTCAGGCCTGGCAGGAAAAGTCTTTGCCCCCTGAGCCATCTGGTCAACACTAGAATTGAAAGTTAGTTTTCTGCTTGTTTGTTTTTGTTTGTTTGTTTCTCTTTAGCTTTTGTTTATCAGTGCAGACGCCCTCCTGGCTTCCTACTTCTTTTGTGTGTTTATTATTTTCTTCTTTCTTTAGACAGTTTGCTGGTCCTTTTTATAAATTACAGACTTGAAATATTTGGTGATTTTGTTTGTTCTTTAAATTAACAGAGAAGATTTTTACTTTTGAGCTTAAACCAGCTAGAGTACAATCACATTTTGATTGTACCTCTGACTGTAGATGGTTAGTTATTATATTTGTTTCCTTGCTTAATTTATCTAACTAGACTTTTCATTAAAACACTGAATAGAAGCCAAGTGAATGGGCATCTGTCACTGGCCTTTTGATTGACCAAAGTTATTCATCTTTTCTTAAATCTTATTTTTATTTATGTGTATGTGTGTTTGTATATACATAGGTGCACATGTGTTCAAATGCCCAGAAGAGGAAATCAGATCCCTTTGAGCTGGAATTACAGACAGTTGTGAGTCACCATGTGAGTGCCAGGAACTGAACTGGGGTCCTTTAGGAAGAGCAGCCAGTGACCTTACTCACTGAATCATCTCTCCAGCTTGTATTCACCTTTTCTTTTTTTCATTCTACAAATATGTATTAGGTACTTAACATGGTAGATATTAATTTTAGTCCCGGGGATCCAGTAGTGAATTAAGACCCCCAAAGTGCTTGTACCTACAGGGAGGGGGGAGCAACCATGTGCAGAATGGATGACTGTGCACTAAATATAAACAGTGACAGAGTCGATGAAGAACATAAGCAGGAAAGAGTGACAGGTTCCCATGGTTAGAGGTGAGGCTAGCTATCCCCAGGGCAGAGTAGGCATGACCTGAAGAAATTACAGCAGCTGTCTTAACGTACATTCTAGACATAGCTGCAACAATAACTGGTTACTAGAAACAGTAGAGATTATATCTTTTCCACTAGGAGGCCTATCTATCATTTTTCTAAAAATATTTTATGTGTATGTATTTATGTGTGAACATGTGTGCAAGTGTGTGTGTGTGTGTGTGTGTTAGATGCCATGACAAATGAACAGAAGTCAGAAGACAGCCTGTAAGAGTCAGTTTTCTCCTACCGAGAGCTTCCTAGGTTGTCAGGTTTGCTGCAAGAGCCTTAAGCTGCATTATAATTATAAAAACATTAAGTTATTGTCACTAGTGTTACTGTAGGCAGTTAAATCTATAGAATTAACTTCTAGTTTGTTTATCTGTTTTAGAGGAAAAAATGATACAGGACTTTGCTTACTGCCTTGCTAGTTCCTTATTGTACTGCTCACCCTTAATACTTTTATGTAATTACAATGGTATAAAAGCGGATTGGGAAAAATCTCAGAATTGACTGGGGTCATGCTTTAGTGTTGTCTAACTGTCTTTTTTCTTTTTAAACCTCACTCCCGCGCTGGAGAACCTGTTGACTGACTGAGCAGGCTTGGTCAGGAAGGGTTGTTATCTTTAGAGCTTTTTTTGTTTCAAAGTAAATGGCTATAGGCTTAATGCAACTTGATAAGCCATGTTTGGTTGATATCCCAGGGAGGCCTGCCATTTTCTGAAGGAAACAGAGGAGAAATAGATTTAGGGGAGAGAGGAGGTAGAAAGGAGAGGCAGGGAGAAGAGGGAGGGGAAACTGTGGTTGGGATAAAATATATGAGAGAAGAATTTTGTAAAAAAGAAAGTGGTGTGGACATGGTGGCACACACACTTAATCCTGGCACTCAGAAGACAGAGGCAAATAGATCTCTAATGAGCTAAATGCTAGCCCGATTTGTATAGTAAATTACAGGCCAATCAGAACATAGGAAGACCCTGTCAAAAAAGAAAAAAAGAGAGAAAGGAAGAAAGGAAGAAAGAAAGAGAGAAAGAAAAAGAGTGGTTTCATGAACATTGTTGTGCCAGACTTTGAGATTTGCCTTTTCTCGTACATCAGTATTTTAAGTAGACCTTCAAGGAAACCTCTAGTTATAGACTAAGTGTTCTTGAGTCTTCTCAGAGACCAAGTGAAAGCCACACTTGAACAGGGAGCTTAACCGCCTCTGGCAGAGTCCTGTCTTTCACTCCATCCTTCCCAGGATGGAAATCTCCCAGGATGCATCTGAGTCTACTCTCAGGTAAGGCTTGGGCGCAGCTGTAATGAAGCCCTGGCTGTTTGGCTAGCCAGCCATATTTACTTGGGTGACTTTTAAAGCCACGTGGGAGGTAAGAGTGTCGCAGGATGTGTGGGGTGTGTTTCTGCTGCAGTTGACGATAGCATTTCATTAGAGTAGAGGAAGGAGATGAAAATGAAGGCCAGTGCTGGCTGTGAACTTCACATACCAGGTCCCTGGGCTGTCTATATGTATATGTATGTGTGTGTGCATGTGTGTATCTGTGTGTGTCCATGTATGTATATATGTATGTGCATGCGTATATCTGTAAGTATGTGTGTCCATGAATGTATGTGCATGTGTGTCTCTGGGTGTGTTCATGTATGTATGTATATGTGTATGTGCACACACATGCATATGTATATCAGTAAGTAGGTATGTCCATGTATGTATGTAATGTGCATGTATGTACATGTGTGTATCTGTAAGTATGTGAATGAGATTACAGATATGTAACCTGGCTTCATGTTGGGTCACAGTATTTGAACTTGTGCTTTCCCCAAGTGTGACAAGTGCTTCACCTGCTGAGCTGTCTTTCCAGTCCCTTAACCACTTTAACATGTGAAATGCTGACACCGTCATCTGTTTCATGTGGCTGCACCAGTCCCAGGTTCTCTGGAATTTTCCTGACACCCTTCCCCCATACCTTCTATCATCGTGAAGGTCATCAGAGGCCGGGAGCTCAAGTGGGACCACATATTCTGGTGTTTAGGACCACGTTTAGGTTCTTATTCTAAGAACCAGGCTGTGCGCATGGAGACTGTTCTAGCTCTGCTTTCTAAGCTAAGCTGCTGGGCACTGAGCAGGCGTGCAAAGGAGGCTCAGAACAAGCAGCAAGGCCCCTGAGTGGCAAGGGGAGGAGAAGCAGGGAGGGGGATGCTCGCCCAGGACTTGGCCTCTGGGTCCCTGGCAGGCAGCAGAAGTCCCACACCCAGCCTGGGGGCTGTGCACACTACAGGGGAAAGGACACTCTGTTTCAGTGTTGTGGTGTCTTCCTGGGATGGCACCCATGTTCCCACAATCCTGCTCTGCCATGCGCCATGTGCTAGTGGTGCAGGCTTAGTGCTCCAACTCCCCTCTCTCCTAGGGGTTTCCTGCAGGACTTGAGACAGAAGACAGAGTACTTCCAAGGAATCTGCATCCCTGGGTATGAAATGCTCATCAGCTCCAGGGTTCTTGCAAAGAGGCCATACAATGCTTCCTTCTCAGCACCAAAACTCAATTTATTTTTATGCCCAAGAATAAAATTCCTGTAAAACTGTCGTCTACTTGTCCATAGCATTGAGCACCAACCAGTGGCCTTCCTCATAGGAGCATCCATTTTTCTTCAAGGTAATCAAGAAAGCAGCGTCTGGGACCCACACAGGGATCTCCATAGCTCTGTCCCTCACTGAAAAGTTCTTGAACCAACTCTTTGATTCCTGATCCCTGGCTGTGAGCTGCTGAGCCATACATATGATGCCCATGTACTGGAGAGACATAGGGATGGTTTGTTAAAGACTTCTAGGGACTGGGTGGACAGTTCTAGAAGCATTCCTTGCAGTTAGAGACCAGTAGTAGGTCCCAAGGCCTGGGGCACATGAGAGACAAGCCTGTGCATCCTTTCTGCAAGGCTGTGCAGAGAAGATCCAAAGAGATGTAACCTTGGCATTTGGGTTGCTATGCATTATAGCTCTCTGCTGGTTACTTTTAACTTTAACTCAACACAACTTAGAATCACTTGGGAAGAGAGTCCCAGCGAGGACTTGTCTAGCTCAGGCTGGCCTGTGGCATGTCTGTAGGGGACTGTCTTGTTTGTTCCTTGAGACGAGAAGAGTCATTCACCCCGAATGTGGGTGGTACCAAGGTTAGGCCCTGAGCAGTGGAGGAGTGAAGAAATGCCTCTCTCTGTAGTTCTGGGTATCCTGGAATATGGAGGCTTGCTATGTAGACCAGGATGGCCTTGAACTCATTAAGTTCTTCTTGCCTCTGTCTCTGAGAGTTGGGATTAGCAGTGTGAGTCACTATCACCCAGCTCCTCTCTGCTCTTGACTGTGGACATGATGTGACACATTGCTCCAGGTCCTTGCTTTGACATCCCTTAGCAATGGTGGTGACCTGGAAGCTGAGCAAGCCCTTTTCTCCCCTAAGCTACTTTTTATCAGTTGTTGTTGTTTTATCACAACAGGATGGAAACTAGAACAAACCCCACAGGGTAACTGAATGCCATTGCTCTGCAGGACTCTGCAAAGCTTTTCCTAAGAACAGTCTCACACAAAACCTTCCTGGAGTCCAACAGCACAGCCTTTCTCAGCCTGGAGGATGTTAACAGGGAGCCTTGGAAGGCAGAGCAGCAGGGGCAGACCCCAAGCTCTGCATTCCTAACAGTTCTAAGAAATAGTAATATATAGCACAAACAGTCATCCACACTGTCTACCTTCACATCTCATTGTTTCTATGAATGTTGTCAGGAAATAACCCAGAGGCATTTCCACATGCCATCCAGACTCCCAGCAGACCTGTTCCTCTAAGCACAGGATGAAGTGATAGTTTTTCTCCAGGTAGTAGAAAAAACTTCATTTCTTTAGGCAGACAGGGGTCAAGTACAGTTGGGTTTAGGATCCCCACAAAAATCATCTAGAGCTCAAGGAATGGCTTCATGCTTGCGATTGTCTATTGTTCTTTCAAAAGACCTGAGTTAGTTTCCCAGCACCTTTGTAAGGCTGCTCACAACCTCTTGTAACACTAGATTCAGGGGATTCAATGCCCTCTTCTGGCTATTGACAGTAACCGCACTCAGGTACATACACACCCCTCTATAGACACATATGATTGAATACACATAATTAAGAATAAAAATAAATCTGATAAAAAAATTGGCTTCCCCCCCCCCATTCACATTTGCAGAGAAAATTTTGTTCCAGCCACATTAAAGAAAAACTTCAGTCTTGAGATTTAGGAAAAAAAAAGAGTTCATTCCTTCATCCTTCCAAACAAGGTACAACTGAGTAACAATATACACTCTGAAAAACACAACAGTATCTTATATTTCTCACTACTCTTTAAGTATAATTCAGATATTAAGGAAGAAAGCTTCTAATCACATTAATACATTACAGAAAACCAAAATTAACTTACCACATAAAATAAATTAAAACATTACATATTAACCTTCAGTGCATCATATACAGAAGTCAGAAAGATGAGTTCTAAAAACAGCATCAGGTTCCTTATAATAAACTTATTACACTGTGGAGAGGAATTACTTTCCAGTTGTGTGTGTGTACATGCACACATGTGTGCATACAACACTGTATCTTTGAGATAGATCAATGGCTTCAGGGAATACATCTTATACCAGAACATTAAAAAACAAATATAATCCAGGTATGGCGGTGCGCACCTGTAATCCAGTCGGCTGAGGCAGGGGAATCATGGGTTCAAGGTTGGCCTGGGCTAGAGAGTAAAACCCTGTGTGAAAAATGTGTTGTCTGGTATGGCCTCCCTTTGGCCTTGGGAGAGAGACAAGCTTCTTACTCACTGTAGGACTGGGGCCTGTGGGCAATGTCAGAGTGATGCTGGTCTCTCCAGTGCCTCCCAGGCACTAGGAAACCTGGCCTGGGGACTTGCCGGGACCAATGCCACCATCAGGACTCAGGGACATAGTCAGTTCCCTTGCCAGTGCAGGTGGGTGGGTATCAACCATGCCTCCTTCCCCCCTTCTGTGTGTGTGGGGGGGAAGGGATGTTGGGATTATTGTTCCCACATTTTTCTGGGGCACATGACAAACTGACTCATGGTTTGGTTCTGTGTATGTCCACCTGACATCTATCTTTCATTTCAGACCGAGTCTCCAATTGTGTTTTTCCATGGAGAAAACATGTCCCATGGTGTGTTTAAAGTTACAGCTAGAGGTGTAGAGGCTTTTCTAGAATTAATTTTTATTTAAAAAAATTAGATTTGGTGTGCACTCATGTGTGTGTGTGTGTGTGTGTGTGTGTGTGTGTGTACAAGCATGCCCCTGCATGTGTGTCGTGTGTATGTAGAAGACATCCTGGGCAAGCCGGTTCTCTCCTTCCACCAGATGGGGTCCTAGGGGATTGAATTCAGGTTGTCGGGGATTTTGGTAAGTGCCATTGCGAACTGAGCTGTCTCAATGTCTCTAGAATTAATTTCAGCTCATTTAATGGAATGTTCATAGTCCCCTGAGTCACTGGATCAGCTGTACTGCCCTCTGACCTGCCTGGCTGCTAAGAGTGCTCCTGATTCAGTAGCTGTACTAAATATCAAGAGAGGGCCCTTGTGAATGGACAGGAGGGCGCTGGAACAGCTAAGCAGGCCCATCTGTGCTGTGACATGGCACAGGAGAAGGAACACAGCGTTTATCTGACTTCCAAAATCAAAGTCGCCAAAGCAGCAGGGGCTGTCATACGTTGGGGCAGGGACGATGTCCAACTCGACTTGCTCAACCTAGTCTCAGCCTCTGACTCTGCCAAGGGCAGACGGATGGGAAGGCACTTCTGGGAGACATCTGAGCCAGCTGCATCTGTGTACAGGCACTGGGGTAGTACTGGCTGTGACTGGCTGGGGTAGTACTGTGACTGGCTGGACCTGAGAACCGGAATGTCCAGAGACTAAAGCTGAGGACCTCCCGAGATCCTCTGCCTTCACCATCGTGTGTTCCTACTAAGCTTTTCCCACCTCTGCTGAGTCTTGGATGATAACATCTTCAGGATGGGATATTAATCGAGGAAGTTCCCACTGATATTTTGATATCAGTTCAAACTCTTTAAAAGAAGTCAGACATCCAGGAGCCTCCAACAGACGAAAAAAGACCTATCATTGGAAGCTAACAGTGTGAACTAAACTAAAACAAGCCCCGTACCTCCATTTGTGTTGCCCCACCCCCACCCCGTGAGCCAGTACTTCAGGCAGGGTCTACTGAGAGCACTGGGGGCCAATAGAGGGCTAAAGTCCAGTGAGGTTGATTGGTGTCTGAGCAGTAGGCTACACTTGGTCTTGACCCACATGTATGACCCAAGGAAAGCAAACTTAACCTCTTTTCTTTAGTAATCAAAGACTCTGCTGGGCATGGTGGTGCACATCTGTAAGCCCAGCTCCCAGGATGCCGAAGCAGGAGGATCTTAACTTAAAGGCTAACCTGGGCTACACAGCAAGACCTTGTCCCATAAAACATGATAAAGCATCAAACCAAAATAATAACAAAAGTGACAACTTCTGCCTGGAGCTGTGTCAGCTAAGTAGTTCGAGGACAGCATTGAACAGTCCCACTTTCTTCCTTTGGGGCTTCAGGCATTGTGAACAAAGGGTACCAGGGTTAAGACCTGGGCAGATCAATGCCTAGAGCATATGAGAGGAGAAAAATTCATAAAGGTGGACTGGAGAAGAATGAGGAACAGGCAGAACCTTCTGATAGAAGCTTCAAACCAACTTGGTATGCCAAATACCCCTTTCCTCGTGCCTCGCTTTAGAGGCCCTGGAGGATGGAGGGGGGCAGACTTCTGAGTTGGAGAATAAGCAACTGAATATATTCTGTCTCCTGACAATCCCAAGCAGCCCAGGAACAAGGGTGGGCTCAATGGGTCAGAGTACCCTCAGGTGCTCAGGGAACACATTTCCTTCCCCAGAGAAGGGTGGAGAGGCTTGGTAGCGATTTTGTTAATAATGCCAACATTCTGAAAGGGGAAACAAAACAAAACAGTGGGCTATTTTTCTTAATGCTTGAAAATAAATAGGAAAGGCAAATTTCTCCTTCTAAAAACAAGCAAAAGCCAATAAAGGGCTGGTTCCTTTCATGGATTTGACGCACAGCTCACTGCTGATGCTGGAACTGGGCTCACGAGGACACTAACCCACTTAATCAAGGGTTGGGGTATGTGTCCTTCCTAGGTGCCCACACAGGCTCTTTTTTCCTCTTGTCCCCACGAGGGGGACTCTCTCTGCCACTGGCCTTGCTAACTTTGCTACAGCATGTATCTAGGGACTTTCCTGTCTGAGTGGGCACAGCCTCTGGATAGCAGGTTGGTTCCCAGCAGGATGCACATCTAAATTCTGTCTCTACGGCCCCCTTACTTTATCAAAGTGGCTGGACATTTCTATTTGGTGTAACTTCATGGCCGGTCACTCATGCATCACTAACATGGACGCCTGACATTGACATAAAGAGATTACAAATAAAACCACATTATCCACCTAATAAATAAGACACGCATCCTGACGACAGCTTGAGGAGATGTCAGGGCCCATGGGAAGCCATGGTGTCTTCAAAGATCAATAGACGTTTCCCCTTGTCCATTTTGTACACCAACCATGGAGTCTCTGTGGGGGGTAGTTGGCCCATGGAGAAGAAACAGTCTGGAAGCCATGGCTGGCAGGAGACACCAACCCCAGCTCATTCTCAGTGTGGGTTAGCAAGAAGGCCAGACCTTTGAGGTTCGTGTTCAACTTGTCTTTAAGATGTGGCCTACCGGCCTCTTCTCTAGATGTACCGAGCGAGCCCAGCAGGCAGCTTAATCACACAGTTTTGAAGACTCTCAAAGGAAAGAAGCCTGCCCAGGCGGTTGTATGCTAAGGGGGAAGGTCTCCCGGCATGTCCCATGGGCATTGCTGGGGGTGTTGTCCCAAGACGCCTTTCCTTGGTTGGGCTGTCATAGACCGCCTGGCCAAATTCCTCCTCTGGGATCTTCAGACCACTGGCAGACAAGAAAAAACAGGATAAGTAATGTGGGCCTGAGCCACGCTAGGGAGACAAGCTTTGGACAGAGATCTTAAGTCAAGATCATTGAATGTCACTGGCTTCTTTGAGCCAGTTCCAGGTCAGCTTCAGAGGCGTCAGCTTCTGAAACTTTGCTTTCGGTGATTGAATATGAGTTACAGAGTGTGTTCATGTGTGTGTGTGTGTGTGTGGGGTGTTCAGTAGCTGAGAAATATGAACTCTAGTAAAGAGGAGGTTAGGGCGATGTTTCTGTCTGGAGGACTGCAGTCCAACCAGTTGGTGGCCAGTTGCCATGTAAGGAGTGGCAGGGAAAACAGTCCCTCACGCCACCCCGCTGCTGTTTTATCTCAGCACCTCTGTGCCTACTTGGAAAATGGTGGCCATTCTCTCCAGCCAGTAGCCCCTCCCCTGGAAGGAGAGGGTGGAAGCTACCCCGTACCTGTCTCAGAATGGCAGCAAGCAGTCCTTCCCTTCAGGAGGGCGCTGGGTTTCTCGTGTCTGCAGACAAGGGCACGGCACCACTCGCAGTGCTTGCGGAGCTGACAGCAGCTGGTGACAGAAGGAGCAGGCTGAGCTGCACCTGCCTGGCAGGAGAGCCCAGCTGGTAGCCCCTGGGCACCCACTCAGGCTTGCAAAGCATCAGCCACCTCAGGACACTGAGGACCTGGACAGACCCTGACCAGCCACACAGTACACCTGTTGGCTGTCAGCACTCTTGTGAAAGTTCTGCTCTAGACTCCCCAGGTCACCTGGCTCCAGATCCCCTGGCTAGCTGAGGGGACAAGTCAGTCATATAGCTGCTTGCTGTCTCTATAAAGGGCCAGCTGAGAAGTTCTGCCAGGGTAGCAATGGCCTTATGGCAGATAGAAGGACTAGGACAGCAGACCCTGGGGCTGGAGGCCATGATGTTTCAGGAGGTGGCCCTTCATCCAGGAGTATCACTGGGCTTGTGCCTCAGATGTCCCAACAGAAGCAACTCAGCAGAAAAGTGCCTCTGGTCGGCCTTGAAGGACAAAAGCCTGGTGTTGCCTTCACTCCCAGCGTCACTGAAACAGCCTTTGTGCGATCTGCAGTCCCAGCCTTGAGCGAACTGTGCTCCCAGCCTGCTGTGCTCCCAGCCCGCCTTTAACTCACTTAGTGTGCTCTGTTTCTAGGGAAACTCCTCTGAGCCCCTTGACTTAGATTTAACCATCCCAGGGTAAGTCTGGGGTGGTGCCTGCTGCTGGGATACAGCATTATATTTCCAGCAGCTCTGGTTGTACTGTCGAGGTCAGTGGGCAGCTATGGGCAAGCTAATAGAATACTAGAATAATATAATAGAATATAATAATATATATAATTATATAATAATATAATAAAATAATAGAATATGATACTCCTGTAGTCTCCCTTGACCTGGGGCTCAGCTCAGCTTCCTGGAGGATAAGAGGGTGGTGGGAGAAGAGAGAGTGAGGGCAGTGTGGGGGGTGATGACAACAGCATCAGCACCTCCAGTGTAACTTTAGAACTTGTCAAGTGCTTTCTGCAAGGAGGAAGCACTTTCGCTGTGGTCCCAAGGGGGCTGGCAGCCATTTCTAGCTCTCTTTAGAGCGCCTGCCCAGATTATACAGTTTTCAGAAGATGCTGGGTTTGAGGGCAGTGGTGGGACATGCCTTCGATTCGACATGACTTCTAGAAGAGCTCAGAACCACTGCTAGCAGCCACCCAGTCCTCCAGCATTCACACAGCTTGCCTGACACTATATGGGGAGACAGTAACTGTCCTCGAGGCTCAGCTGACACCACTCTCACATCACAACAGCAAGCTGATGGCTCTTTTGTATGGCCATACTTCAGGTGTCCCTGGAACAGCAGGCAGGTGGGCGACATGAACTCAGGGATGACAGATACTCACTGGATCAGCACACAGGTGATAATGAGGACAGCCAGGGCCACAATGGAGACCACCACCAGGGCGGTGATGGCTTGCTTCTTCTGGCTGGCAGCCACCACAGCCAGGAGGTCTGCATGCTCACAGCGAACACCCACGTACCCAGAGTGGCAGCTGTGGGAGAAAGGAGTGTTAGCCTGCCTTCCACCGAGGACTCCTTACCCAGGCTGAGTGAGAAGGATCCGGGGCATTGGACAAGCCCCAAAGGGCTTCGGCATCCTTTGTGATTGGAGACACAGGTGTGGCGCAGTGAGTCCACTCTCCTGCCAAGGTGCTGCTTGCTGAGGGGAGAGGAAACTGATTCCCTGCTTTACCAAGGACACACTTGTGATCACTGTCCTTATGTTAACCCCGGAGTGCTAACAGCAGCACTGATGACAAGAACTCCATTTTGACAGGTGATGAAACGCTTGGTTCATTACTCTGTGTGTGCTACGTGTGTGTGTGTGTGTGTGTGTGTGTGTGTGTGTGTGTGTGCATGCCCGCGCTGGTACAGGTACATGGGTGTATGCATATCTGTGAAGGCCAGAAGTCAATGTTGAGTATCTTTATATATCACTCGCAGCCTTATTTTGGAGACAATGTTTCTTCCTGTATCTGGAGTTTACCTAAATGGCAAGGCTGGCTGGCCACCAAGCCCCAAGCATCCTTCTGCCTCCTCAGTTACGGGGTTATATAGATTGCTACCCAGGGGGGAGTCCACCCTCTCAGAGGAGAAGGGGAGGGGCAGTAGGGAGAGGAGGGACTGGGTCAAGAGAGAACTAGGAGGAGGAGGAGGGACAGTAATTGGATATAAAGTGATTAAATCAATTAATGGAAGAAAAAAAGGGGGCTCCGAAGAACAAAGACCACAAAAAGGATCTGGGCGCCTGCCACTGGGCCAGGCTGGCTCCACAGCCATTTCAGGTGGAGTCCCCGAGTCCTCTCAGCTCCCAGAGGGGCTCATGGAACTACAGGAGAAACAGGGAATGTTCTCTCAGATCATGGCATTTGTCCAGGGCTAAGCATCAGCATTTGGATGATTCAGGGCCAGGTGGTACAGGGGTTCAAGGTTAGTGGCAACCAGAAGATGCTGAACATTTCCATAGAAGCTACAGATGCAAGGGCGCACAGCCTCCCTGGACCCATCCAGAGGTGGTTTTGTAGTTGAAACTCAGGTACTTGAGCTAGTTTTATTGTTGTTTTGTTTTTGAGACAGGGTCTGGCTATGAAGCCTTGGCTAGCTCAAACTCATGATCCTCCTGCCTCAGCTTCCGAATGTCTGGATGATTGCAGCGTACCACCAGGCTTGGCTGCTTGTTCTTTGGTTGGGGTTCTCTGATGCTTGGTGTGTTCTCTCACTTAATCTTGTCATGAAAAAGTCAAGTCACCTGCTGTCCCTACACCCACTGCCTCCCTCTGGGACTTGAAGGATATTTGTCCCGAGTCCACGAGTCCACGTCTGGGATCCAGCTCCCTCACCTTTGCCAGGTCTGTAGGCTTACTATGGTTTAGCCTCTTATCTTGAGAGACCGGAAAAGATGAGAGCTAAAGTTGATTGTGGTGTAAACGGTGTCCTTGGGAAATAAGAAAGCCAGGCCGGGACAAGAGGGAAATAAGAGAGTGTCTGCCGGTCAGGCCATCTACACCGACCCTTCTGGCTCAGTGCTGCCAGGTACAGACAGGTTCTGTCTAACTAAACAAACAAACCTGAGGGGAAGCAGAGAGGAGACCCAGCTCACTGGGTAGACACCAGTCCCCTCCCCCCCAGGGCAGTTGGGGAACGGCAACAGTGCAACAGAACCCAGGGCCGGTTGGGGATCAGCTGTTGGCTTGGGCCACACAGGGTCTGAGTTGTTTGTGTCTAGACAACTGAGACAGATTCTCTCAGCCCATCCTCATGTCCTGACTCTGGGCCCAGATGTCCCTACCTTCCAGATGCCACTTGAGTTATGGGTACCCTTTCTGTGACATTTGATATCCCTTTGATGCAGGGTTCTTAATCTATTCCCCTAACATCCTGCCAGTTTGAGTAGTCCACATGGTCCCTACTAGCCCCAGGGTAGATGTATGCATGGGTAGCCACACATAGGTGCTTGGGCATCTCAAGTCTGGCATCTCTCACCTGGAACACAATTCCTTACTCTCCTGACACTGCGCCCACAGACCATATTCTTCAAAAACTACATGCTTTTTACATTCTTCCATACACCAGCCTGTCTACTTTCCCATGGCTTGCTCACTCAGTGCCTCCCAGGTCCCATCCATCGCTGAACACCTGCAGCTCCACCAGTGACCACCCTCTCTCCTTAGTCTCTTTGCTCCTGGGGGCTAAACTTGACCTACAAGATGCTCTGCTTCTCAGCAGTTCCTCATGAGTAGGATGAAGACAAGAAGTGACAGCTTGTCTTCTCTTTAATTCCCAATCTTCTAATATTAGACTTAATTATGCTGATTATTTTAAGCACAAGTCACACAAGGAGGGAGGAGTGTCACCTCACCTGGCCACAGATGAGTCACACCCTCACTCTGATGACGCTTCTACCTCTGGTAGGCAGATAAAAGGGAAATGCATGTGTGTGTGTATGTGTGTGTGTGTGTGTGTGTGTGTATGCATGCGTGCGTGCATGTATAAATGTCTAAAATTCATTACATAAATGGAAGAAACTGTAAAACAGTTTAAAATAAGAAACAAACAAACAAAAAAACCCTGAATAATAAGAGAACCCCTAAATCAACAATCTCAGGTTTGCTGGACTGAGGATGTAGCTCAGAGCAACAGTGCTTGCCTAGCATGCACAAAGCCCCAGGTTCGATTCCCAGCAACACACACAAGAAAAGCAGAAAGCAAAACCCTCTGCCAACCCACGTTAAATGGAGCACACTGATTTCTGTACCTTAGTGTCCCCAAACTCTTTCCATCCCGATAGTGCCTGGCGTGATATGCGAACCAAGGCTGGGCATTATCTCTGCACTCAAGGATACTTTGTATTTCAAATTATATCCTCAGGACAGGAGCTCAGAGGTACACAACTTGGCACAGGCTCTGTAGCTAAGTTGGCCTGTGCTCAAAGCCCTCTCTTCACTCGCTGTCTATGTAACTTTGAGCCAGTCACTGCTCTTTACCACACACTCTGCATCTTGAAAGTGCAGGGGAAGTAAAAGCTACCTCACAGTCAAGATCAAGAAAGGAGTCTTGTGCTTATTAGTAAGCAGTGCTCAACACAAAGGCAGGCTATGTCTCTGTTAAATATGAAATTAGACGGCAGGGGATGGGTTGGGGAGACAGCTCAGTTGGAAAGGGCTTGCCTTACAATATGAGGATCTGAGGTCGAGGACCAGAGTGAAACTGTCTCTGATGACATTTTGTATCAGTTTGTGCTTAACATGCATCATCCCAGGGGCTGGGCTGGGAGCAGACTCCCTGGACCTGTGGAATGAGAACTGAGCTCACCTGAATCAAGAACTGGATTCAGGGCTGGGTGTGGTTCAGTGGCAGAGAGCACTCGCTTATCCCTGGGTTCCATTTCCAGGTCGAAATAACAAAAAGAACTGGATCCACCCCATTCTACTACCTTTCCCATGGGGCTAGGAAGCCAGGGCCTCCTCTTTAGCTCAGAGAGAAGGGCCTCTTGGAACATCTTCTAGAGTTTTTCAGTGATGATGACAGAACTCACCCCCTGCCACCTCCCAGTGTTCAGAGCTTAAAATGCCTGACCGTGGACCTGAAGACCAAATCCTACTTAATTAAGTCAACGAATATGGATTGTTGCGCATGTCCAGAGGCACAGCAGCAATCTCTTTAGAGCTCTCACTTGATGTCCTGGTCCCCTCAGCTGCACACAGGGAAACGAAACTGAGGTTGAATGGGGCCAGGTCACATCTATGGGCCACTCAGGTCTGTCTGACCCCCACTGTATGCTTTGGGTGAAGGTGGGACAGGACAAAACCAAGGCACCATTCTCTCCAGTCCTGCCATGGAGGTAATGTCACACTACACCCCCGCTGGCATGACTCCCTTGCTCCCCCACTCATGTTGAGGCTGATGGAGATGCCTGTGGGGGTTCCCATGCCAAGAACAAATCCTCCATCTGGATCTGACCTCTGTGGCTGTGGGGCTGCCTGCCTGTGCCAGAATGGCGCTCACAGTCTGCTCTCTCTAGGTGACTGGCTGTTCAGACTCACTGGCATGCATTGTGGCCAGCCAGGGCATCGGAGAATATTTTCATCGAGTGACAGAGATGTGTTTCTCTGGGTTGCTGGCAGAGTCTTCAGTCACCAGGAACATTCAGGACAAGTGGGAAACAGTCTCCTGCAGTTCCTCATACTGCTCACCTGAGTGGACTCTGCTTCCTTCTGGCAGCAGACCCACCACCTGGCTATGCCACCTTGGTACACGGGCGACCTCTGACCTTACATCTCTGTAGTTTTCTGTTTCCTGCCTCTCTTCCTGCCATGATGTTGAACTGCAGCGAGATTTCTACGAGGCTCAGAAGAACAGTTCTGTGTTTGTCTGAAACAAGCCCATTTGAGGATAATTTTTGAGATGTCTAACTAGTGGTGTTTTTTTTTTTTTATTTCCTAGTTTTAGAGTATAAAATATTGCTTTAGATTTCCTGGGAACCTAATGACCTTATTCTTCCTGGAGTATGTACTAAGAAGCAGTGCCCGCCTCCGCGCCACATGCTCAGCTTGCTGGGGCTTCTTTACGAGTCTCTGACAGATGGGGCCCTACTTCAGGTATGTCAGTTTTATTGACCAGAATGTTGCCTGTGTCAGCTCCTCCAAGCTGGGAAGTTCTTAAGAGCAGGGACAGAATGCTCTGGCTTTCCCTGCAGAGACTCGGAGTTCTGGTCTGGTGGGAATTTGGTAGCTAGAACATTCTTCTGGTTACTATAAATATAAAGAAGGTGTAAGGTGTGGTCCTGTCTCCCATTGCTGATGCATCAGAGGGGTAGAGAAGCAAACCTTACCAGGTTCTCCAGGCCAGACTACATGCTTAGTTCAGAGACACTGGCTCTGTGACCCCAGAGTGTAGAGGCGGGCGAGGGCCCAGCCCCCACAGCCCGCACAGTCTCTGATGCTAAAAGGGCCCTCTGAGGACTCACTCACAACACTCCGGGGTCATGTGAGTGGCGAGAGGGAACCGGTGGGTGACTGTAAGTGGGTAGTGATGGCAGTAGGCCGTGGATACCGACATTCTGCTTTGGTGTCAAGCTATTAGGGGAGAAGGTTGGAGCCAGACAGCTGGAGAGGACAGCCCTGACTGGGTAGTGTACACCCATGGGGGTCAGGTCAACACCATGTCTTCTGTTGAGCCAAGAGAAACTGAGCACCTGTTGGGAAGTGTGAAGCCCAACTTTTAAGATGCACACAAGGTCTTAGGGTCACCAGAGAAAACACACAGTGTCATCTGTCACATTAACATGCCTGCAGGCTAACTACTGCCCCTGGGCCCCCAAGTAGGGAAACTGAGAGAAGAAGGTGGTTGCTGTTTTCCATGGCCTCAGCTTCCCAGGTTGGCAGAGTATTCTATTCTCTGCCCTTGGCCCTACAGAAGGAGTGTGAAACATCAGTAGACTGACTTTGACCTTTCTCTCGGGGAGGGTTCACCTGCCAGAGGAAAATGCCCACACTATCCTGGGAAACAGGAAGCTTGATGACTTGAGGTGAATTCTATGACAGATCCACTCAATAAGTTCGTTTTGTCATAGTCACAGCATCTGCAAACACCTCTCTGTGAACTTCCATGGCTCCCATTGCCCAGAGGATAAAGGCTCCCTGCCAGTGGACCCTGCTCTCCAGTTGCCTCTCCCACCTACCTGCTGTGGGTTCTGACTTGCTGCAGCCCTTGGCGCCGGGGACTGGACGCCTTTCTGCTTGTCCACTGGGTCAGACCCACATTCGCTGGTAGCTTTCCTTCAGGGCCTTTCTTCCCTACCTCCACTGACCAAGGCAATTACCACTAGCTCTTTTTGTATTTATGTGTAGATGTGTGTGCATGCAAGCGTGTGTTCATGTGTGCATGCAAGTGTGTGTGAGGGTGTGCACATGCATGCGTCCATGTAGAGGCACACGTGGAGGTCATAGGGTGACCTTGAGTGTTGGTCTTCGGCTCTAGCATGTTTGAGCCAGGTCTTTCTTGTTCGTTGTTGCATATACCAGGCTAGCTGGACGCTGAGCTTCTGGCAATTCTCCTGCCTCTGACTCCAACTCCTGGTAGAGGTGCACTAGATTACAGACATGTGCCCTACTGCACTGGCTACTTATGTGGATCTGAACTCAGGTCATCAGGCTTGTGGGGCGAGTGCCTTACCCTCTGAACCATCTTCCCAGCCCCTACTTTTGGCCTGTGTATCATGTGTGAGGGATGTTCAGTGCCCTCGTGGCGCTTGGCAGTGCTTTGTGAGGCACCAGGGAGTTGGAGGCCACCATGGTGTGACGTGACCCTTTGCATGTCCTTCCAGCTATTTCATAGGCTGGATACAAAGTGCCAGGTGCATGGAAACTTCGTTATAGAAGTTTCAGGTACCCAGGCCAATGTTTTCCTCCAGGAAGTCTAAGTAGAAAACTAAACTCTAGTCAGTTCGCTATTAAAAACAGATCCCAGCTCGAGCATCCCGGACTCCTTCTGTACCCTGGACATCTGGTTGGCAGTTCTCATCATTCAACTCACTCAGCCCTCTGGGTCCCAGATCAATAGCCAGTCACATAGAAGCAAACACTCTTTTAATCGGGTGCCTGACCACCCCTCTCCTTCCCTAAGACGAGGGGATACTTACACACATGCTGGCTTCTCTTCCTGCACCAAAAACCTGCAGGTTCCATGGAAGCAGTACTGAGTGTGGGAATCTGGGCACTTGTTGAAGTGAGACACCACTGCAGCCGCCACGGGTGAGTCTGCTGGGGCGAAGAGACATCATCAGATCCGGCACAGCTCACACACAGGAGGAACTTCTGCCCTCACCTGATGCCTTCTGCAAAACTCACGTCCTAGTGCCCAGCTAGGGCTCAGAGTCTTCATTAAGCAGTCTGGATATTTTTCTAAGATAACAAAATAACTTCTCCAAAGGCTTTGGTATAATTCAAAGATAACTAGTTAGATTCATTTGCAAGGTGGCACACATCTGAAATCCCAGCACTCAGAGGCAAAAGGATCAGGAGTTCGAGGCCAACCCAGTCCATATGTGGAGTTTGAGGTCAGTTGGATCCCATTATCTCCAACCCCCAAAAGAGGCTAAGGAACGGCTCAGTGGGCAAAGCACTTGCTGTGCTAAGATGAGGACCAGAGCTTGGGCTCCAGCGCCCACATAAAGAGACATCACAGGAGGGATTGCAACTCCAGCATTGTAGTTCCTGAGGGACCACTATACTGCTGAAGGCAGAGCTCTATGCCTTGTAACAGAATAAATGAAGATGCTCAACGGATAAACATACTGACACGCATGTAGGATGGACTCAACATTCTGTGTTCAGAGTCTTTGAAGGAGTCATTGTAAGCAAAGGCAGATAACCTCGTCAATGAGATCCCAAAGATGCGTGCCAGTGCCCCCTCTCCTGTGCCATCACGCAGCCCATAAGCTGGGGTCCGCACTATGAAGAAACTCCACATGACACCCTAAGGTTTGTGTCTGTTCCCGGAGTACAGGGCGAGAATGAGAAGCCTGCTACTTCTGGTTCTCTGGTTTCTGAGCCTCAAGTACTCCAGGCTGGCCTAGAATTCACTGTGTAGCCCAGGCTAGTCTTGAACTCTTGATCCTCCTGCCTCCACACCCCTCCCCCAAGTGTTGGGGTTATGGGAGTGTGACGCCACCCCTGGTTTATTCAGTATTGGGATTGAAACCAGGCCAGCACTCTACAACTCTGCCTCATCCCAGCCCACTTCCGGTCCTTCATACAGCCAACTATCTTCCTGCTACCCACAATAAATGCTTCAGGTCCTTTCTGACGCCCTTCTCCAGGCTAAAAGAAGAAAGGATGAAGGAAGAGCAATGAAAATCCATGCTACAACAACTATATGGTAGCTAAAAACAAAACAACCCTTTGCTTTAATTACAGTGATACATATACTCCTGAAACTTACCAGAAGCTTAACGGATTTCTGAATTGCAAAGGTAGTTCATTGAAACTACTGACATATAATAAAAACCACCTTAGAGAATAAAGCACATCTTAATCCTCAACTCATCAAGAGTCATAAAAACACAGCACACACCGACATACTTGTGATCTTAAAATTCCTGTTCTAAAAATCAAGGGTGAATCACATTGCAACCAGGAAACTGCCCTTGTCTGGGACCCAGGGGGCAGCTGGCAAAGCACAGAACTGGTAAGTTTATGAGGAAACTCCAAGTTCCCGATATCTTCCCCCAAGATTGGACCTTTCAACTTCTTTTTCTCTTTTTATTCTTTTAAATTAAAAGATGTGTGTGTGTGTGTGTGTGTGTGTGTGTTGTGCATGCATGCATGCATGCGCGCATGCGTGTGACTGCAAACGCTGACAACTGAACTTGGAAGATCATTACTGCATCTAAACTACTGAGTTCTGTTTCCAGCTCTTTCTCCTTGCTTAAAGGTGTCATTATATAGCCCAGGATGCCTCCAATTTCATATCAGTTCTCCAACTTTAGCCGAGGGCTCGAATTATAAGTATGTACCATATGCTTGTCCCCTTTCCCTTGCCCCTCCTTTCTCTTTCTAAAAACTCAATAAAATATCAGGAGACACATGGAAAGCTTAAGGAAATACAGCCAGGTAGAAAAGGTGGGTGAAGGGCAGGGTCCTGGGTAACACCTAGAGAAGGACTGGCCCTTGGAGGACAGGCCAGGCTCAGTCCCCTGCCCAGGGCCATCTTGTACAGGCGCCATGTCTGATGAACTGTGGGGCTGATAGGAAAAGCAAATGGCCTGCTTAGGGAGCAGTCCAGCCCCAGACACTTGTAAGCAGCTGAAGTTTCACAACTGCTCAGTTCTTGTCATTGTGAGGTTGACGAGAGGCCCCTCCATCCTGGAGACCCAGACAGCCATCTTGTGGACATCACTGCTCTCTGGGGAAGCTATGAAGGAGAGACCACAGACCCACTAATAGGGCCCAGAGCCCAGCCCAGCTCACAGAAAGCATCTGGAATAGCAATCAGGGGATGAGGAAATCCCTGCTGCAATCCACAGTGTGTGTGTGTGTGTGTGTGTGTGTGTGTGTGTGTCAGAAGTCTGGGCAGACACCATCTGCAGGGGCTCTGGGAGTTGAGGGAGGGGAGCTCCAGGGTTGTAGCAGTCATACCCCTGAGCAGTCTTGAGGAAAAGCCCTAATTGGCCTGTGTGTCTAGCTAGTTGATGGGGGCCTACAAGACTGTGACTCTTCACTGTTCCCCAGATGTCCTGTTTGCCAGTTGTAAAGCTGACGTCATTTATAGCCCTTCCATCACTTCCGCAAGTAGCCCAAGTAACTTTCCAACAGTTTCAACATGACATCTAGCAGGATTTTCCAGCCAAGGGTAGCAGTTCAGGGGCAAAAATGGCAGAGGCAGACACCAGAAGGGCGCCCCCTTCAGGGCTAGACAAGTGTTTCACCATGAGGTCAAGTTGGAGGCCCTAGGGTTGGGGGAGGCTGGGTTCAGGGTAGCAGACCTGGCTATAGGGCTGAGAGGGGAATCATCTGACTCCACATATGTGCTGTGGTACCCACTCCCCATACACACCCACATAATAGTAGATAGATGATAGATGACAGATGGATGGATGGATGGATGGATGGATAGATAGATGGATAGGTAAAGTAACCAACCAACCAACCAACCAACCAATCAAAACAATAAATGAGTAAATGTAAAAGCTAAATGTGTTTCCCATAACAGGACCCCAGAACACAGATCGATGTTCTAGATCTTCCAGCAGTCTTTTCCTGTCCTGGCTGATTTCCACCCTGCTTGGATTTGTCATCTCCCATGTAAACTGACTGTGGGGCACCCACCAGGCCCAATCCTCTCATTTAAGAGAAAGGGTTCTTCATTATTTTGCCAAACCTTGCACTACTGTGTCGCCTGTGGCCAAACCTTGCACTACTGTGTAGCCTGTGATTAGTCTTTCAGATCCAGGAACTAGACATGCTGAGAGCACATGGCTAGAAGGTGCTAGAACTAAATGCTTAGCTTGTTCTTCTCTGACTTTGAGCAGAGGAAGAGCTGTGGGAAGTGAGGATGCCACCGAAGTCTGAGATGGCAGAAGCTGAGAGGCACATGACTGAAGTCCTCAGCAGCATCGGGGAAGGGACGGCTTAATAGATGCAGATCCTAGCAGAGGTAATACTTTCAGGAGGAACGAGAGGAAGCTCTGCTCTTTGAAAGAGGAGGAACTGAGCATGGCAACTTTTCATCCCCACAGGGGAGTGAGTGCTGGCCAGAACCACACAAAGGAGATTTTAGGCCCACTGAGGAATAGCTAGGCTGGGCTGGGGGCCGTCCATGACTTGCCATCTGCCTGCCACTCTGCCCCTGTGCAGCATGGCACTCATGTCCAGGAAACCTGGGAGCTTCTGGCGCAGGGCAAGGCTCAGGCAGAGCTGAAGTGGTTTCTGCAACTTGAAATAAGTTTCTGGGGGGTAACACAGGGAACACAGGGACCAGTTTGATTTCCTCTGTTCATTTCTTGCTCCAGACAACAACCAAGAGATATGATTGAACCGGATTTAAAGATAGGCACCGCCTTCTACCCTCCTACAGAGACAACGGCTACTGACAGTCCAAAGTCGGTGTAAGGAAATCAGACCCTTAGGGAGTCCAGCACCGTCACTGTCACTGGGGATCCCCACAACCCAAGGGCTCTCCCCCCTGCTGTGCCCACTTTAAAGTCAAAGGCAGGGTCAGCATCAAGTTTGAAGCTTCTCTTTCTCTCAGGAGGACAATCTGAGTGCAGACATGCCTTGCCAGGACCCCACTGCAGCCAAGGGAGCTGAGCTTACAGTTTTAATCCAGTTGGATTTTCTGAGGCGGGACCGCGATGGTGATAGCTAACATTATTAACATGAGCCACTGATGGATTGTCTGACTGCAGGCGGCACACTGAGCATGATGGGAGGCCGCTGCTACTCTGTCTGCCGCATGAAGGAACTTAAGCAGAGGGCTGTGACAATGGCTCAATGCTGCTCACTCAGTAAATGGCAGAGCTGGGACCTGAACTTTTGGGGGGTTGCGCTGGCTCTTCCTCTGACACCTGACTACCACTTCAGGGAGTGGTCATGTGAGTAGAGGGGCAGGAAATCTCTAATGGGCACCAACCATCACACCCAAATGACTCATTTGGAGATAAGTCTGGGATTACCAAAACATCTCAGGAGCATTTTAGGATGAAAGAGGCCGAGATTCCTAAGGAAAATGGCTTAAATTGGTAAAGAAAATTTAGGAGCCTAAAATGTCAGTGAGTTAATTTGAAGTTTGGGATGGAACGGACTTCTGTGTCCCACTAGATGTCACAGTATGTAGATGTCAGGGGTCACCTACCTGTACCCGAGTATTGTTGGGGCCCCTACTTCCCTTGGAGCTGGGAAGGCCAGCCCCCTTCTAGTCTGCATTCTCTATTATGAACTCCGGGGATGGAAGAGGACAGACGGTTTCCTTCCCACAGCTGCTATGGCTCCTGAGACCCTGGGCTCAGCCTACAGGTTGTTCTTTTTATCTACACCAAAGCCTTGGTAATTTTAAGGGGGAAAAAAAAGCAGGCTATGGTTTTGCTTTGAAGACAGATGCCAAATGTCCCCCAGCCCAGCATTCAATCATTTGATCTCAAACAGAAGGACCGTTGCTTTCATATCTTCAAGCCAGAAAGCCTTTATTCTAATGTCATGTTCTTGGGTGTCAGTCGGCGTTCTGAAAACACTTCTCCCCCAATTTTCATTCATGCAGTCAATGAGGGAATACCTATACCAGGCTCTCAGAATCAGAATAGAAGGGGCTCTGCGAGCCTGCCAGCTGGGGAATTCTGCCCCAGCTTTGTTGAAGGAAGAGAGTCCCGTTAGAGCCCGGGGCTACCTGCCTTTGCCAGCTCTGTGAGTCTCTATTCTCTTTATAAATAGCAAGATTGTTAGGTAGAGTGGCTGGCAGGAAACCCTCAATCAGCCCTGAGGAAAAAAGGTTCCCCTCTGCTAAGTCTTTGAACCCTAATCCCTTCAAATCTTCTGGATCAAGGATTATAAACACTACAGAGATGGTTGTTTTTCTAGAATATTTTGTGTCCTCAGAACTTTTTGGGGATGGTACCCAAGGCCTTGTTCATTTGAAGCAAATGCTCTACCACCGAACCACACCCTCTGTCCTCAGAACTGCCAACAGACATCTTATTTATGCAACATACACAAAGTCTCCATGGGTAGATGATGTGCCTAATTCTGAATGGGGGGACTGAGGCTCCCAGAGGTGAACTTGAGGCAAACTCAAAAGCCTTAGAAAACACAGGAGTAAGCCATGCAGTGGTGGTGCATGACTTTAATGCCACCATTCAGGAGGTAGAGGCAGACGGATCTCTGAGTTTGAGGCCATCCTGGTTTACAGAATGAGTTCCAGGACAGCCAGGGCTACACAGAGAAACCCTGTCTCAGAAGACATCATCATCACCATCACCATCACCATCACCACCATCATCATCATCATCATCATCATCATCATCATCATCATCATCATCATCAATAACAACATCACAGGAGTAGAGGCTGCAGAGATGGCTCAGTGGGTAAAGGTACTTGCTACTAAAACTGATCACTAGTGTTCGATCCCCACAGGTGGGAGGAGACAAGCTGTCTACTGATCTTCACACACATCCCATGGCACATGTATACACAGACACAGGCATAATATAAATACACTCCTTAAAAAACTTTAGGAGGAAGGCCAGGCACAGTGATGCAACTGAGCAACACACTTGAGAGGCTGAGGCGGGGTGGTACATGGGTTTGAGGCTAGCCTCGGATACAGTGGAAGTCCCCATCTCTGTCTGTACAAAATAAAACAGTTGTTGCAGGGGGAGAGCCGTTGATCTCAGACACTTGTGGCCTTTGTCTTTTCAAGTGTGTCACTGGTCCGGAGGACCTGCTTTGACACAGCTCTTCTGTCAAGATCCTGTCCCAAGGGGAGACATCTCAATGCTGGGAGGGCACTGTGGATAATTACTTTTTTTTTTTTTTGAGTTTTTTTTTTTTTTTTTGTCTTTTTTTAATTTCACAAGATGATTGCTTTAAGAGTTTGAAACAATACTGAAGCTTCAAACTCTGAGGGCTTGGGGGTGCAAACTCTGAGGGTTTGGGGGTACACAGCCTGGCTTTACTTTGACTGTTTTAACCACAAGGCTGTAGGGTTACAAGACTGGCACATAGGTGTCTGGATCTGAGATTGAACAAGCAAAACCATGTAACTCCCTTAGTCTCTGTCACGAAGAGATAGCTGCCGACTGGTACCGCTCCTGTCCTTCAGTTTCAGTTTCCTTGGAGACACTGAAACCCATGCATGTGATGCTCAAGCCCCTGATGAACGCTGCTGCAGTCAAATGCGACCTCCAAGCATCCTCTGGTGTGCCTGAGTTGCTCCCAGAGCACTCACAGCACCCAGTGCAGTGGAAATGAGGCATGGCTGACGGTGCTGGACCACACCCGATAGGGCGTAACGACACGGGGGTCTTATGGGCTCAGCGCACCGTGGCAGTGGGAGCACGCGGCAGTCTAATCTGATCATGGAGGATCAGGAAGCCGACAGTGCCCCAGAACCAACCAGGGGCTGTGTCAAAGTCTTTCAAGGCTCTCTCCAGCGACCTACTTCCTCCCGGGAGACATCTCTCAAAGATTCCACAGCCTCCCAAATGACTGCCGCCAGGTGGAGAATAAACACTCAAAGCAAGGGCTTGTGAGGGGCCTTTTAGATTTAAACCACAGCAAGCCCCAACCTGGGTGTTAGAGGGAAGGTTCACTGTCTGATGCCTCACTTAACACACATGGACATCACCTCTGGGTCCCATGAGGCTTCCAAAGTGTCTCCCTATTGTCCCTGTTGCTCTTCCTCCTAATATATATATATATATATTGGAGTCAGGGTCTCACTATATAGTTCTGGCTGACACAAAACACTTTATATCTTCTTCTTCTTCTTCTTCTTCTTCTTCTTCTTCTTCTTCTTCTTCTTCTTCTTCTTCTTCTTCTTCTTTCTTCTTCTTCTTCTTCTTCTTCTTCTT
>NC_034591.1:103234924-103243998 GCF_900095145.1 Mus pahari | reverse complement strand
ATATATTTTTTTTTTTTTTTTGGAGTCAGGGTCTCACTATATAGTTCTGGCTGACACAAAACACCTTATGTAGACCAGGCAGCCAGGAACTCACATTGATCATGCCTGCCTTGGAGACGTGCTAGGATTAAAGACGCACACACCTAGCATTTGCTATTTTCATCTTCATTTGTGTGCACTAACTGTCATCCTCCTGGGAGTAGAATCAGTGTGACAAGGGATCCCCCCTTCTGAGACTTCTGAGATCTTTGGTCAAGCTGCAGCCACTGTAATTAGCGACCACCGTGAAGGATGAAGTTATTTCTTCATCTTTCTGTCAGGGCTACCTATCACTTTTCAGATCCTTTTTGCCAAATTTCTTAATTAAAAAAATTTAAAAATTAAATATTTGTATACATGCATATCTGTGTGTGAGTATGCGTACATGGAGGCCAGACGAGGATGTCAGATCCCCGGAGCTGGAGTTCCAAGCACTTGTGAGCTGCTTGATGTGGGTGCTGGGAATCAAGCTGAGATCCTCTGGAAGAGCAGTCCGGGCCCGTAAACAGTGAGCTGTCTCTCCAGCCCCTTGACTGAGTCTGTATGGGAATCTTTGCAGGGTCTCCTCTGGGGTTTGGGTTGTAGATTTTTGGCTTCTCCATTTTTGACTTTAATTAGCCAGCTATGCCTTTTGCCTATTTTTCTATGGACACACCCCTTCTTGTTGATTTAATAAGCTCTCTTTAAACTACTAAGGATAACAATTCTGCATCCTGTTATGTATACTACAAATAATTTGTGGTTTGCGCCTTCATTTTGTTTATGCAGAAGACACCTTGACCTTGTAATTAGAGGCCGTGCCTTCCCTGAGATTATATAAATATTTACCTGTGTTTCTACCACTGGGTTGTTTACTCAAATGTAAGCCATCTGTAATTTATTTTAGTGTTCAAAGTGTGCTTTATTATTTCCTAAGTGATCCTCCAGTTACCCCGGCCACTTGTTGTCTAACTCACTGTCTCCTTGCTGATTCAAATGGATACCTGCTACCCATCGGGATGCACTTTCTGGTTCTTCAGTCCAGTTCCACCGAGATTCTGTCTGCTCTGATTCCAGACCACTTGCCGTCTAGCCTGGTAATACCACCTGCCGTTGACTCCCCGGTCCCCGTCCCCCCAACCTCATTCCTTATTTCTAAACGTAGTTAGAATATTTTCACCTTCTTATTTTCTTCTACATAAACTTTATGACCCTCCTCGATTCTCACAATTTTTTTTTTTTTTTAGGTGAACTGGAACAACACATTAGGAACAATGGGCTTCTTTATATCTTGGACTTCTCTAGTTAGAGACACAAAGGTCCCTTCCACTTAGTCAGGGCTCAGTTGTGCGTCTAACGGTAAGGATGCACCGCACGACTGGAGTTATTACTTCCACGTTATGGCCTTGGTCCTGCTAACCGTATGGACAGACTCAGCAGATGCCTTAAACAGTCATGATCACTGCAGTGCTGAGCACCGGAGGCTGGCAGGGTGGACTATGGCTGCTGAGATAACACCTGAAGACCCGGCCTGGTGATGGCTCTGCCACACTCATCCTCAGTCATGGCCTTCCCTGGGTTGGTTTGTATCTTTGTAAAGAATGAGGTAGTAGCTCGGTCTATACAGAGAAAGTTCTTTACAGATCAGAGTCCATCAAAAATGAGCTGGTCTGGTGGAGGCTCAGTTGGTAGAGGTCTCACGTGAAGCCCTGGGTTCCCTTCCCAGTACAGTGTAAACCTAGTGTGGTGGACCGAGGCAGGGGGATGAGAAGTTCGAAGTCAGCCTCAGCTATCCAGTGACTTTGAGCCTAGCCTGGACTGGAGCTACACGAGGCTCTCTCTGTTCAAGCCTACTTCTTTGTTGCTATGGTAAACACCATGATCAAAAGCAACTTGGGAAAGAAAGGGTTTATTTGGCTTAGCTATCCCATGTCCCTATTCACTGAGGGAAGTCAAGGCAGGAACTAAAGCAGAGACCGCAGAGGAGTGCTGCTTACTGGATGCTTCCTATTGACTGGTCAGCCTGCTTATACCATCCAGGGGTGCCGTCACCCACAATGGGTTGGGCCTTCCCCCATCAACCAATAATCAAGCCACAGGCCAGTCTGATGGAGGCAGTTTCCTAACAGACACTCCCCTTCCCCATGTGACTCTAGTGTGTATCAAGCTGGCAAATAACAACTGACCAGCATAGACCTTGTCACAAAAACAAAGATGGCGGGCAGAGCAGTTCCCTATGGTGAAGGCAAGGCCCGTAGGCACGCATGGGTTAGTGAATGTCCAAGTGGCTGTACAGTAGGGGCTGCTTCAGAGACAGATGGGGAGTTTGAATGTGGCTCTTGAGACACAGAGAATGTGGGCTCAGTCTCCCTCTGTAGGAATGTGTAGGACTAAGAAGTGGAACCCGGAGGCTAACGAGAGGGGAGGCTAACGAGAGCCGTTGTGACCAAAGAACACAAACCCCAGATGACTTTTGACCAGAGAGTGACTGTGAGGGAAGGCTGGGTTGGAGTAAGTCTTTATAGCTCCTCCCTCCCTCCCTCGATCCGATCCCTCCTTCCCTTTCTTCTGTTCTTTCCTTCTTTTGTTGAGACAGTGTCTCCTTATATATCCCAGGCTGGCCTTGAACTCCCTATGTAGCCCCAGGTTGGCCTTGAATTCATTTTGTATCTCTGGGTGGCCTCGAACTTGTGTAATCCTTTCTGCCACAGCCCCACAGAATGCTGGGGTTGCAGGTGTCCTACTCTACGCTGGTTCCTAGTCTGTCCCTTTTAGCAACATCTTTGGCTGCACTTCAACAGCTTCCGCCCACTCAGAGCAGTGAGGGCCTGATACAGAAAGCCCAGGCCAGTCTTGATGGTTCCTTGGCTCATTAACTCGGGAACCTTGGCCTTGATTTATCTCTCTAGGAGCTGAGAGGGTAAAGGAGGCAGAGAGTAGGATGGACTTCCCCATTCCAAGAGACATACCAAGCTTGGACCCTCTGAAAGGAGCTGGGTGTGAGGGGCAGAGGTGGTAGCTGCCCCCTTCCTCCAGGCTCAGAGGGGAACCTGGATGGGCTGTGTGCAGATCTATGCCAGGAGGCAGGCATGCCCTGGTGCCCAGCACTGCCTGCCTGACCTCAGGAGATGGGACCTGGCTTCACAGCCCAGGGCAGAACTGCCCCGGCAGGTGAGTGTCTGCTCCCACCAGCTGCTGCGGAGAGGTGGGTGTTGGAATGCGGCTCCTCTCTGTCCTGGCCTCACTCTGCCTGGCATTTCACACACCCCTTCCTTAACCTCATTCTCTGTCTGTTTCATTCCTCTTCCCACGCAGTGTTTACTAAAAATCCCTCCTCCACCACCACGGGAAGCACGAGACTTGGGTTCCCTGGGCCTCCTGGGAAAGTTCCCACAACCTGGCAGCCACCAAGCGCAGAACCACACTGTGCGGCCATTCCATCACATCCCACGGCAGGCCAGAAGGCCCCCGGCTTCCACCTTGGAGGGCGCAGACCTTGTCAGGGACAAGAAAGCCACCAGGCAATGTCAGAGGAATAGTGACTCTCCCTCTGAGGCTTACAAACACCTCATAGGAAAAGAAAAGCAGGACCCATGCCCTGGTGGCTTTGCTATTTATTTATAGCTGAGGACAGTGGCCAGGGCGCAACCAAGAGCCTGCGAGGTGTTTGAGGCCTCATGTCTAGCTATGCACTCTCTTGAACAGCGTGGGTCCTGTAGCTTAGACACTTGTCACAAGTGCAGACTGTCAGGCTGTCCCCTCAACCCAGAACTATGTCCTAACCACTCTAGAAACAGTGCCACATGTGCCACAGTCAGGGATGTGACACCCCCAGACCACTGCTTCTCAGCCTCAGCTATGGGCAGGTTGGAGACATCACCTTGGAAAAGTACGGGGCCTGTGTCCACCCCCTTACCCAGGATAATGACCTAATTGTTCTGAGGTGCAGCCAGAACAACAATAGCTTGTTCCTTGGGGTGTCTACTGTCTAGAAGATGTTGAGAGCCAATGGCTTAGGACATGTATAAATAGATTAAAACAAACAAACAAACAAACAACAAGAAAACCATATAGGAGACATTCCTCCCCAGACTATAAATGGAAGCACAGAAAGAGGTGTGAATCGTTGCGGCAAACCTCACTGAGAACCAACTGAATACATAACAAAGAGCCCATCTGATAGAACTTTACCATATGGTGTCAGTAAACTTATGAAGAGAAAATGAAAATCACTGAAATCTGTTCTTCAGTGTAGCTCAAAGATAACATTACCCCCCATCCCTCCCCCCTCCCACTATCATTTTCCCGTGAATACATTTTGAAAATCAACAACTTTTTCACACAATGATTTTCTGGTGTTGGTGAACCGGACCGTTTCTATGTGTAGGTTTTCTAAGCTTGACTTTATTTCCACGTAGTCGGTTTTAGTCTGATAACATGCGGTGTGCTAGGGTTGCCTGGGCCGAGGGGAAGGTCTAGTGTTCGCTCCGCTCTCAGAACACAGAGTTTCCTTTGACGCACAACCTCCTTTACTGTTGTTGGACATCAATCTCTCTTGCTTAGAAAGGAGGTTTTATTTCTGTGCCAAGGGACAGAACTTCCAAAAAACACCGATGCCTTTCAGCATCATGTAGAGTAAATAATCAAGGGTCTGTGAGTCAGTCGTCCTCTCTAACTTCAACTCATCAGTGAGCTGTGGAAGGACACCCGGGCAGCCTGTCAGCCTCCGTCGGCTCCTCAGGCCTAGGCTTTCTCTGCTTCTGGGGTTTTCCAACAAAGAGTACATGGATGCAGATGAGTTAGCACATTGCCTTTGAATTCAAGCCATTCATGAAGACAGGAGAAGGAATAGCACACCAGTGGTATTGATGTTTCAGCATTGCTTGGTCTACTCTGGAGGCTACCAACCTTAGACTCCCAAATGAAGCCCTGGAACCTCTCAGGGCCCCCAGCAGAACCCAGTAAGTTCATGGGAAAGGGGAGGATGAAAGTAGTGAAAACCCGGATGGCCAATGCGTGGTCCCAACCCCAGCCACACTTCCCAGAGCGGCACAGCCCAGAAGTCACCAACTGTACACATGCAAAAGCAGTCACTCTGTTTAAGGTAGCTCTAACAGTGCCCACCAGGTCTATTGTTTGTAGTGTGTGTGTGTGTGTGTGTGTGTGTGTGTGTGTGTGTGTGTGTGCATGTGTGGAAGGCAAAAGACAACCCCACTGTTGTTCCTCAGGAGTCATTCACTTTTCTGTGGGGGTCAATGAGCCCCAGGGACCTTCCTGGCATTGCCTTCCTAGGACCTGGCTTACAAGTATAGGCCGCCATGTCTGAGTTTGGAAACTTAAGCATAAAAAAGTGTTCATAGTAGAAGAGAGGGGCAGAAAGATTGTACAGCCTAAAGAACAGGAAGTTTGCTAAGAGTTTTTTGTCTCCTAGAAATGTCAGAGAGGCTACATCTGTGGGGTCTCACCAAGATGTCTTTTTAAAGGTGACCTATAGAGGACAAGCCCAACAGACATGCTCACACAGAAGGAGGAAGTCTCATGGGACCCTAACCTTAGGCAAAGAACTACAGGCAACTAAAGAATGCTGAGAGCGGGTAGGACCCCCAGATGGGTTATCTAATGCAAAGAGGCCAGTCTGAAATCATATCCGTATAAGTAACATTATACGCACCAACCAGGTTGAACTTATACAGGGTGTTGAGAAGCAGCACTTAAGACTCAAGGAAGAAGCCCATGCTCTGGGGGGCTTGTATGTGTCCCCGCCACAAGTTTGGCTCAATGCTACAAAACAGGGGTGCATAGAAGCTAGCCTTAGACTGGGGGAGGTTGGTACCTACACTCCTGTTGATGGAGTTTCAAGGCAGAGAAAAACAAAGGGATTGAGAGGGGGAGGGAGTGGAACAAGACTAGAGACCCAACATGAGGACCCAACACAGGGATCTCGGAAAGAGGGAAAGAGGGTGAGCTGGTGTCACGTTGATTCTAGCTTCTCTGCCATCCTACAGGATGCCTTAACAGGTACTTGAACGTGACATTTCCTTCTGCACACCTGGCCCAGGTGGGGCCAAGGGGAGAGAATGGATGGAATGAATGGGCTCTGTGTTGGAGTATGGTCAGTTAAGGATGGCTCTGGCATCTTTGCATCTGGACAGCATGTCCTCTGAGGTCAGGCGTGGATGAGATGAAGTGTCTGGCTGCCTGTGTCAGGCTGCCCTACTTCTTACCATCACCAGACAAGCAGGTATTATCTTCCCATTTCACAGACCAGGAAATGGAGAGGTCGGGCCACTTTTCTAAGGTCACTTTGCTGGTTGGCATGGGAGCTGGTCAGAGCCCAGGGCCCTAGTGTACGCAAGGCCTGGCTTTCCCCTCTTCTTTTCCAGGCCGCCGCTAGGCTTCATTTCTCTTGCTGTTCCTTTAGAGTATGAACTGCGTTCATAGAGAGTGGGGGGTTTTCACATCCCTAGCTAATTCACACCCTTTCCGCACGCTGGGTTAACAAGTTATCTGTGCACCCCCCTCACTTGCTTCTCAATCACCATTTGTGCTGTGAGTGTGCTCCGAAGACAAAGGTGTCTTTCACGTTATTCCCTCATTAAAACACTCGGCTTTTGTGTGAATGCTGAAAACCGTCCGTCGTTTGTTCACGGCGGCTCTAAAACTGATTCAGTCCGTTGTTAGGCAGAGTCCTGATCTCACAGACACAAACTTGAGAACAGTGTGCATATATTTATATTTAACAGATTCAAACTGTAATTGCAATGGATACTAATTATTATGATGTCTGTGCTTATGCATCCAGGAAAGGCATAAGTATGAAAAATAAATATTTTTTATTTTTTAAAATTGAAATATAATTATAACATATTATTGTAGAAAGCGCCAATGTGTCCGTATCATTGCCTAGCACTGAGTGAGATTTCTTCTTTCCTCCTGTGTGTTTCCTGTGGGCCAGGAAGGACATGGAGCAAGCAGGACTCACTCCCTCTTCTAGGCACATGGCTTTGAGACACCTGGCGTGTCTACGGTTTGGACCTATGATGATGCTAGAGTTTTGAACTTCCCTTTCAAAATGTTTTATTTCATCATTTTAAATTCTGTGTCTGTGTCTCTCTGTGGGTGTGTGAGTTTGAGAGCTGGAGTTGGAGCAGCCAGAGGCAGTGAATCCCCTGGTGCTAGAGCAGCCAGAGGTGTTGGATGCCCCTGAACTGAAGTAACAGGCCGTTGTGAGCCACCCCACATGGGGCCTGGGAATGGAATTCAGGTCCTCTGTAAGAGCAATATTCTCAGTTAAACACTGAAACATCTCTCCATCCCCAAATCTCAAACTTTTTCTTTATATGAATTTATAGTGATCCTCCTCCTCCTCCTCCTTCTCCTCTTCTTTAAAGATTTATTATTATACATAAGTACACTGTAGCTGATTTCAGATGTACCAGAAGAGGGTGTCAGATCTCACTATGGGTGGTTGTGAGCCACCATGTAGTTGCTGGGATTTGAACTCAGGACCTTCGGAAGAGCAGTCAATGCTCTTACCCACTGAGCCATCTCACCAGCCCAAGAAGGCTCTTCTAGGAAACATTTCTAGAAAGATCTAGGACCACCATGTATGACCTGAAGGGTCCACACCCAGGGTCAGGTGCACCATGGCCTCCATTTGTTAGGGCTCTGGTGGCTCTTACCTGCTATGTCCACCCTCTTTGCCTGCACAGTACTCACGGAAGGAGGATCCGTGAAATATGTCAGTCAGCCGAGCACACACCCCAAAAAGGAAAATGCCTTCAAGACAAATCAGCTAAGATTTCCTCCTCAGCCTCACCCACGCTTATTAGTGACATAACAGCCAGGCACAGACTGGGGTAAACACCACCCCAGAGCAAGGGGGGAGCCTGAAGGGTGAAGAGAGAGGCCAGAGAGGTGATTCCGTCCATCTGCAATGGCTCTAGGCCCTTAAGCCTCTCACCAGGACCACCTAAGATGCACAGAAGGCTCAAGTTCAAATTCAGTCTTTGCTCTCTCCCAAATGTCTCATTTATTATTGCTACAATGACAAAAACTGCAAATTTAATGACTTGAAAACCACAGTGTATTGTCTTACAATCCTGGAAGCCACAAGGTGACATGAATGTCAAGAGGCTACAATCAAGCAGGCGTGCATGAGCCACTGCCCAGCCAGCTCATTCCACAGCCTTTAGAAACTGCTGTAGTTCTTCATCTTGAGATGCAAGTCTGCTCCTGTCACATCTTGCACCGAGCCCTCTGCTCTCTTGCTTGCTTATTTTAAGGGTCCTTGGAGACCATCAGACCATCTACCCAAGATAATCCCACTTTCAAGGTCCTGCAGGCTATCTGCAAAGTCCCTTTGGCCACAGAGGTAGCATAGTCATAGTTTCTGGAGGCTAGAGGTAGACATCTTTGGGGCTCAGTCTGTCACCATGTAAGAGTCCCCTTCTGCCTGCTGTTGGTAATAAGATATCCTCTACTGTGATGACCATTCATTTAAAGACATACTTCTTTATTTTTATGTGTATGTGTGTTTTGCCTGCATGTATGTTTAGGCCATGTAAGGGCTTGGTGCTGCCAATCTTGGAGGTCAGAAGGGGGCTTTGGAAGCCCTAAAACTGGATTTATAGATGGTTGAGCTGCTATGTGGGTGATGTGCCCTGAACTTCAGTCCTCTGCAAGAACAGCCAGTGCTCTTTTTTTTTTTTTTAATTATATTTATTTATTTATTTATTTATTTCTAAGTCCCCTCTGTAACCTCAAGACATCCCTTCTAAAAGGCAAAGCAGCAAAAGAGAGACTCAAGTTTTTGAGTGTGGATGATCACAGTCCACACCCAACAGAATTCAGAAATTCAAACACATGACTCTGTCTTTCGGAACCATATAAATCTAAGCTGTAATGGGGAAATCAGAGGTGGGAAATCTGACCCAAACTCAAAGTAACTCGAAGGGTAAGAGTCTAAGACGTTTGCATCCAGTCGGAGACAAGTCTCCAAACCGCAGCCCCACACAGGCTTTGGTTCTACACACACACACACACACACACACACA
>NC_034591.1:103210182-103234629 GCF_900095145.1 Mus pahari | reverse complement strand
AGGCACATGCACACACATACACACACACACACACACACACACACACACACACACACACACACACGGCTGCTCTCAGCCTTCCCCAGGGGCTCCAGCACACAGGCTGCCTGTTCATTCTTGCATCCCACAGCGATGCTAATCCCTCCCCAGCAGCAGCTAATCACCTCAGCACTTTGAGTTTCCTTATAAAACTATTACCACAATTATTACTGTTTTCAGTGTGTGCAGGGTGCACATGTGTTATATTGGCATGTGGAGGGCAGAGGATATCTTACGGAAGAAAGTCTGTTCTCTCCTTCCACCATGTCGGTTGTTGGGAATTGAACTCAGGGAGGCAGGCTTGGCAGCAAGCACTTTTACCTGCTGAGCCATTTGTCAGCACCCCCCCCCCCCATCCCATTCCCGGGCTAGGTCTCAACATAAATCTACCCAATGCTTACTTCCTTAGGGTAAGTTCTTACAAGTGTGCCGATGGGAGGGTGGGGCCTCCATGCATGCAAACCCTGTGATGAGTGCTGACAACCTGCTTTCATACATTGTCAGATCTCACACACCAATGCCTGTTTCTGACTCTCCCCACTATGTGCACCAACACTTCCTCACAGACTCTCCCCACTGTGTGCGCCAACACTTCCTCACAGGGATTTCCAGTTCTTTGGAGGCTTCAAGCCTGGACATCTGCTTTGCAATTCGTGGCCTGGGGAGTTGTAATTTTACAAGATGCCCATTCGAATAATCTGCTCACTCTCTTACGATTTCCCATTGCTCTGAGAAAGTATTTTATATAGCAAGAATATGAATTCTTTTTAGGGTTCAAGAATGGAGATATTGACTATATTTTTTTTTCTGTACTGGTTTCTTTTGTTGCTCATAAAACTTTAATTTTTATAACTGTTTTCCTACATTATCTTTTCTTTCTCTCTTTCTTTTCTTCCCTCCCTCCCTCCCTCCTGCTTTTCAGTCATATAAATATTCTTTTTTTTTTCTTTTCTTTCTGGTACTGGAGATAAAACTCAGGTCCTCAAATGTCAGGCAAATGCCCTATTTTCCAACTCCTAATATCTACTATATATCTAATATATAGTAAATAAACATAATACAATAAAATGTTTTTGCGACACAACCCAAGGTAATGGAGCCTTGATCTGGCACCCTCAGGGTGACCTTGAGCTTCTGACCCTATCGCTTCCACCTCCTGAGTACTGACTGGGGTTTCGGGTGTGCATCTCCACTCCTTATTTATACAGTGCTGGGGATCGAACCCAAGGCTTTGTGCATGCTAGGCAAGCACACTACCAACTGAGCCACACTGCCAGCTTCTCATTTGTATTTTCTTAGAGAATTCTTATGCTTCCATCTTTGAAATATTTCAACCTGCTAATATTTATTTTAAAATGTCGTCTAGCTTCCAAACCTAAATCTGTTTATCTCAGATGCTTACTGTCCTGTATCAGAGTCACTGTGGCACGCACTGCCCTCTACCTAGAGATGTAAACCACCACTGTATCCCACGTCAGCTTGCTATGTGTGACCGTGTCTTGGAGAGTACCTGGCGTCAGGATGAAGCTCAGTAGTTGCCTCAAAACCATGGTAACCAATTCAAAACATGTAGAACTGGGGGAGGGTGGGCTTCTACCCACGGCACGAAATTCTGTTGTGGAACACGTAATGGAGCCTTGATCTGCTGTAAAGCTTTGGGCTTGGAATTCCTGCAACTGCTGGGCTGGGGCGGTGGGTCAGGGGTTAACAGAGTTTGCTGCTCTTTGGTTCCCAGCACCCACATGGGGGCTCCCAACCACCCATGACTCCAGATCCAGGAGATCTGATGCCTTTTCTGGTCTCTAGAGATACCTGTACACACACAGACAACAGCCACACACACACACACACACACACACACACACACATAAATAGAAATATATCTTTAAAGATAACTCACAATGTTGTGTTGTATACATAAAAATTTAAGAGTCCAACAACAATCATAGAAATAGTTTTAAAACATCCAGGGAAAGTCATCCTTCAGAGATGTTTGAAATATAAATTCTGTAGAACACTTGGGAAGAGTTTTTAAAGGGTGTCTTCAGGATCTATTTGTGGAACGCCACAGGTCTTTCCTTTTAAGGTGATTTATGTAGCAGGAACTGTGCTATAGTAGCATGATGCTATCAAATTGTTCTCATTGGCACATTTGCCATCAAGGGAGGGAAGATCCTGTTACTCTTTCAAAGCCTTCAGGATAAGAGAAAACTGACTAAATGACACTAGGTTCACCTTTAAAGGTAAGATATAAGATATTTAAAGACACAATGTTCCTTTAAACGTGGAGAGATTTGTATCATCTGATACTCTAATAGACATAACGAAATAGAAATAATTAAAGCATTTTAACACTGGCACAAGAAAAGTTACATCTGTAAGCCAGCATGGAAGATCCCAGAACAGATCTAGTCACCCATGCAGCAAGGTGATATGGGATAAAGTGGTGTTTCACATCTCTGGGTCCGGGCTAGTCATGCCACAGTGACTCTGAGTTGGGACAGTAAGCCCCTGAGAAGGCTGACCATATACTAACTAAGGCAACGTCTCCTGCTACTATCCACTACAGAGTAAGTGGCTTAGAAACACCCTCTCCGAGCACGACCCAGGTAAAGCCAGCATAGTGGCTCACATCTGTAACCCCTGAGCTTCTATAGTGAGATGGGAGAATCCCCGAGGCTTGTAGGCCAGTTAGCCTGGCTTGTGCAGCATCAAGTGACAAGAGACCCTGTCTCTAACAAGGTAAAAGCAAGGACTGACCAACGTTGTCCTCTGACCTCCACATGTGTCCTGTAAAACACAATACACACATATTCATGCACTCGCATGTGCACACACACACACACACACACACACACACACAGAGTTGGTTTTTGTTTTGTTTTGTTTGTTTTTGTTTGTTTGTTTTTAATAGGCATTCCGGAGGTCTGAACTCAGTCCTCTTGATTACACTAAGCACTCGAACCCGCAGAGCCACCTCCTTAGCCTCTGCTCTTCATATTTGGAGTTGTGGCTGTTCTCCTTATGTGCAATTATTTAATTTGAAAATGGTAATTTAGCTCCTTTCCAGCCAGGGTTAAAGTCAGTTCATAGCAAGTTACAAATCCTTTATAAAGGCCATTGCATTTATTCACAGAGAGGAAAATTATTAGGCACAAGAAGGAAAATAATTAAAACCAGCTTATTTTAGCATTAACTTTTAGCTTAGCCAATGCTAGAGAGCTGGTATTTTCTTTTCCTTTCTTTTTTTTTAAATAATCAAAACTAACTTCACAGGCTTTTCCAGCTTAAAGGACAGGTGACAGAATGTCACAAGGAGGTGTTGGCCACTGCGTCTGGGAACTGGGCTTCCGTACCACACACTGGGCTGGAGAAGATGGCAGGTGGAACCTACTGCTAGGGTCAGTGTGCTAGGCACAAGTGTACAGGCACTGTGTGTTAGGTTTTATAACCTTGATACAAAGTAGGGTCATGTAGACAGAGAGAACCTCAACTGAGGAGTTGCCTCCATCAGATGGGCCAAGGGCCATGTCTGTGAGCCGGGGACAAGCCAGTCGGTGGCTTCCTCTACAGCTCCTGCTTGAGTTCCTTCCCTGACTTCCCTCAGGGATGGGCTGTGATGGAGACTTGGAAGCCAAATAGACCCTTTCCTCCCAGTGGAAGTTTGAATGAAAATGAGCCCCATGGGCGCATCCATTTGCATGCCTAGTCCCTAGTTTATGAAGCTGTCTGGGGAAAGGTACAGCCTTGTTGGAGTAGTGTCACTAAGGGTGGGCTTTGAGGTTTCAAAACCCCACCCTAGTCCAGTCTTTCTTTCCCTGCATCTGTGGATCAGGATGTGAAGCTCTCAGCTCCGCTCCTGAGCCGTGCCTGTCTGCTTCCCACCGTGAAGACCACAGACTAGACCTCCAAACCTCTAATTAAATGCTTTCATTTTCTAAGGGTTACCTTGGTCATACTGTCTCTTCACAGCAAGAGGACAGTAACTAAGACAGCCCAGCACCCCCAAATGGCTTTTGTTCATGGTGTTTATCACGGCAGCAGATGAGAAACCAGAACACTATAGGTTCCCTGTAGATGGAATCACCGGAAAGCTTGTATGGGGCTCCCTAGAGCCAGATGTACCCTTTGGTGAAAGGGCTGTGGGGAAGCAGCCATATGGGATACCTGTGTCAGGTGAACAGGACTCAGGGAAGAGGCTATAGCTCCAGGCTCAGGGGTTGGAGACAGTCTACAGAGAAGGGAAATCGAGGAGAGGAAAGAGTGTCCCTGATCTCACGCCAGGACATTACTAAGAGAAATGGAGGGGAGCACCATTTCTCTTAGTAATTTCTCAGCTACGGCTGAGGTCTGTGCAATGGTATGGGGGATGTCCTCTGTCCTGCTCTGGCTTTGGGGTTGGATGGACATCTGGCCCACGCAGATGAGCTTCTATGGCCCATGTTCACACCTGCTAGGGTATGATGGCTGGTGTGTACTTGGTACTATAGCGAGTAGGTCCTTTCACATTCATTGGGTCCCCATGGCCACTGACAGTATAACTAAGGTGCTGTTTGCATCTGAGTCAGGGCTCCAAGGTCTTCACTCTGCCCCACAGTTCTTACTATGGCTGCAATCTAGACTCCCATGGCAGGGTTAAGAACACCACACTCGTGTTGGGGAATCCGCCCCAGACCTATGAATTAGAGTATAAGTAGTGAAGTAGATCTGACCTATAGTAATCAAAATAAAGACGGCTACTGTATATATTTATTCATAAGATACTCATTCTACACTCACTAACCTATAAAATCCACAATCTGTTGTTTATTGCCAATGCTTGGCTTGGACTAGCCACATGTCAAGTGCTCCCCAGTAGTATGTAACTGTCATATGGGCCAGTGTGATTTTCTACACATTGGCCAGAAGGTTTCAGAGGTGCCTCCTTTTGGGGAAGGCACACATGCATGTGGCCTGAGCAGCAGGGTGGGTGTTAGGGGTGGGGTTGGGCTCTTTTATTTAAAAAGAAAGCATTTTCTGAGTCAGATTCCCTTTCTTTTCTTCTTTGAGACAGTATCACTGTATGGCTTTAGCTGGCTTGGAGCTTGCTATATAGACCAGGTTCTCAGGCCTGTTTTTTGCCTCCTGGGTGCCACCATGCCTGTCTGGAGCCAGATTCTAAATGATGTCAGTCTTTAAAAAAGGAGGAGGAGGGAGTGTGTCCTGCAGGGAGGGTGTGCAGTTCATTCAATAGTTAAGTGCTTGTCTGGCAAGCCCAGGGCCCTAGATTTGGTTCCCAGTGCTACATAGTCACATACCATACCCTAAAATACAAAATTACTATATTCTAAAATACAGCGATCCTCAAGGTTCACCTCATGTTTCCCAACTGTCCTGACATGGCCGTCTCATCAGGAGGTTCTGCCAGGAAGCACCCATGACCAGGCCCCTACAAACACACAGGAAGAGGCCACCACTGGACCCGAGGAAGACATACAGGTTCTGAGGATGGCCACTCATAAAGCTATGCTACTTAAGATTTTAAAAAGTAACAACACACGGGCTTCCAGGATCCAGACTCTAAGCCCAGTGCTGTCAAGTGGGGATGATTTTCCTGCTTAGACGACAAGTCAGAGGGACGTGGTAAGAAGATTTGACTCTCTCTCCTGCTGACCCAGAAACTTCTTGCACTGTGGTCACTTGAGGTGCCTGGCAGTCAGGACACTGCACACATTAAAGCGGAACCAGGAGAACACTGCTTTTATCCCTGTCGATCAACTTTGCAATCTACAGGGTCACCCATGTTCCCCAGATCTCCAGACATGGTGTTGAGTCTCAACAGGATCTACAAGGAAGTTCTGTCAGGAAGCACTCATGACCAGACCCCTGCAAGTGCATGGAAATACATCTAAGAGCAAAATCCACCAGAGGACCTGAGCTGGCCTTGCCTGAAGGGCAGGGCAGACAGACAGAGGAAGATTATATAACTCTGAGATAAGAAGAAAGGTGAGCTATTGCTGACACACGTGCTATCATGGTATTTCCATGTACACATGCTGTATCCATGCACTACATACATTGGTGATTACACACATGGTTTGCTTCAGATGATATTTAATTTTTATTATATTTTTAATTCATTTATCAGGTGTGTGTGTTCATGATGTTATGGGATGCACGTGGAGGTCAGGAGACTTTTGGAAGTCAGTTTCTCCTTTCATCACATGGAACTCAGGGATCGAACTCAAGTAGTCAGGCTTGGTAGCAAGCACTTTTACCTTGAGCCATCTTACTGGCCCACAAGTCTAATTTTTAATGAAACAAAAGATAAAAACAAACCAACAAACCAATCAACCAACCAACCTCTAAGAGAACAGTTTCTGATCTGTCCTGCACAAGGAAGAGACTAGGAACCAGTGACTGGGTGTGAGTTGGATGTAAGTCTGCCCTTAAATATCATGTGTTGGGATGAGATGCGCATACGTGCACGCATATGTATGTGTGTGTGTATGTGTGTGTGTAAGCAGAGGTTAAAAATCACAGTGGTAAGTTACCCAGAACCCTGTAACCCATTATCACCTGGATTTGAGTTCCACATCTCCCACTTTCTAGTGACCTTAGGCATGTTTCAGAACTCCCCCTGTACCCGAGCTTTGTTAAGTATTCGATGCAGCTGCAAAAACTGCCTCCTTCTCTGAGTTGCAGGAGTAAAGTGATGCTGGACCAATACTCAGCACATAGTAAATACAGTCAGTTCACATTGGAAGTACGTGACTTTAATATGGCCAATCAATACAAGTCCACTGTGATATGTTGTACTCTCAGAGCAGTTTTAGACATTACATATATTGATTTAATAAGATATACTTAATAAGGTCTCAGCTACTATTTGTAGGGCTTATGCTTTTGATATTTACTGAGGCAGGAGGATTGCTACAAATTCAAAATCAGCCTAGGCTACATATGGGCTCCAGGCTGTTCTGAACTGTAGAGTAAAACCATATCTATCTATCTATCTATCTATCTATCTATCTATCTATCTATCTATCTATCTATCTATCTATCTATCTGCTTCTATATGTATATATATGTATATGAGAAACACATGACACCTTCCCTATATGAGATCTCAAAAACACCTTTCTAGGTCTCCCAGGCAAGGTGCAGAGGGGTGCTTACCATAGTCCAAGCCCCTCAGAGTAGAGATGAGAAAAGGCTCATGGGAAAGGCCAATGAGTGCAGAGGGGAAGGCTCCGGGTTGCCATTGCTGCACAAGGCCTCTGCTCTGCCCCATCTCACTCCTTTTCTTCTAGGCTCACAGATTAGCCAAAGGTCACACAAGGGTCAGGTGTGTGAGACATCTGGGAATTGGGCCATGACTTCAAGATAAGACACTAGACCTGCAATTCTCAACCTGTGGGTCATGACCCCTTTGAGAGTTGAATGACCCTTTCACAGGGGTCACCTAAGATCATCTACCTATCAGATAATTACATTATGATTCATAACTGTGGCAAAATTACAGTTATGAAGTAGCAATGAAATTAATTTTATGGCTGGGGTCACACAACATAAGGAAAGGGTCACAGCATTAGAAAGAACCACTGGGGATGAATCTGTGAACTGTAGGCTCTGAAGCTCCACAGCGTAGAAGCTGCCTACTCTGACTTGAGATCCCAGGAAATAAACCACCATCCTGTCTCAAAGTCACCGCATACTTCCCATCATCTCAGAGATGACACCTCAGTGGGGAAAGAGGGCTTAGTGAGGGCCCTAACTCACTGAAAACTCAGTCCTGCCTCATTCTAGAATCCCGTTGAGGAGAAGGACGACTCTGGGGATAGGGGACTGTCACTCAAAGCTGAGAACATCTTAGTTTTTAGGGAAAGTGCCACCCAGCCCCTGCTCCCCACCAAGCCCTAGCAGAGTGACTAAGACCTCAGACTGCAGCTCCACGGACTCCCCACGCTGATGGGAGATGACTGTCATGGCACTGAAGTGTCAGATCCACTGCCCCAGTGCTCAACTGTCGAGGATAAAATCACCTCATAAAGACAGTCTTGTTTCAGAGGCCTGCTTCTTCAGCAATGACACAAAGCATGGAGAATAGCAGGGGGCAGCAAGAGAGGATTCGGGGATATGTGTGTGTGTGTGGGGGGGGAAGCTTCTGGTGCACAGGGAGGCTACACCACCCTCCCAACGTCTCCTAGTTGCCCACTGCTTCACAGATGAGAGATGTGCCTAGCGCCAGGGATGCAGAAAAGCCTTCCACTTTTGTTAAAGGCAAGGTTTCCAGCATGCAACTTCCCCGCCTGCAAGAAGGTGAGCACTTGGTGGATGGTCCATGGGAAATATAAGTTGAAAATGTATTTAGTGCGCTCAGCTGTTGGACATCCGAGTTTGCATGTACTCAGAGCATTTACCTTAGCATACCTCTGAGCAAAACCATCTAACAAAGGACTCACTTCATAATGATATGCTGAGGATCTTGGGGTGGGTGAGATGGCTCAGCTGGTAAGGAGCTTGTCAGGCAAAGCCTGAGGGCTGGAGTCTGACCCCTGGCTCCCAGGTAAAGTTTATCATTGAGAACCAACCATACCAAGTTGTCTTTGGGCTTGCACACATGTACTGTGGCATGTGCATCCCCCAACATAATACACATAATAAGTCAAATTCTTAAGAAGTGCTAAGTATTGTGCGTGATTCATTTACTGCTACTGAGCACAAAAATGCCGTAGAGCAAAAGATTAGCAGCAGAACTGTCAGGATGCCTGAATTTAGATTCTGCAAAGAGGATTGTGACTTGGGAGCTACAGGGCCACTAAAGTAAGCTCAATGACAGGGGCACACTCAACTGGATACCAAGGCCATAGGGAAAGCTGCTGTACCGGGATCAGGACCTGGGGCCAGGCTGCAGGGCACAGTGTACAGGTTCTTGAACAAAGCTAGTAGGGGATCTCTGGGCTTGGGCTAGCCTTGGTGACCACAGCAGCTGCTGGACACCAAGGACACAGGGAGAGACAGGCTTATCTGCTGTAACTGTGTCTGCCCTTTATCTTTGCATCTCGTCATATCAATTGCAAATCTGAGGTTCATCTTTCAATTCCATTTTTTTCCTACGTGGACATCATGTGTGTTTTCCTTTATTATTGTACATTTTATTTCCTCATCAGTAGACTTTCTAAAAGCATATTTGTATCCTTGGAATTTGGGAGGTGGAAGCAGGAAAATCAGGGGTTCAAGGTCATCCTCAACTATATAGTGAGTTTGAGGCTAGCCTGGGCTCTGTGAGCACTTGCCTAAAAACAACCAATATGCTTTCTTTTGTGACAGAGTCTTTCTATAGATAGCCCAGGCTGACCTCAAACTCCTGCCTCAGCTTCCAAGCGCCGGAATCGTAGGCAGTAAACACTCTGCTGGGCTCATTAACAATGAAAATTAAAACAAAAAATTTATGTTTTTTTATTGGAGTTTTGCCTGCGTGTATGTTATGTGCACCACATGCATGCAGTGCCCTCAGAGCTCCTGGAACTGAAGTTCCAGGGATTTGTGAGCTGCCATGTGGGTACTAGAACTGAACTCTGGTTCTCTGAAGAGCAGCCAGTGCTCTCAACCAGAGTCATCTCTCCATTTTCTCACCAACACAGTTTTGAAGGGCCACCTAGGCGCCCTCTGTCCACCTGTTCTGGAGCTGTTTCCTTCCCCATTTTGGACATGTATAGACTCCTCTTTTCACTCCCATGGGGGAAATAACCTAACTTCTGTTTTTATAATGCAGATTCCCTAGAAGGGCCAGAGTGGGCCACATGCTCTGCACAATGTTCAAGTTCTTCTTTAATACGTTAACACTTAAGCTGCTCTTAAGGACCAGGCTGGGCTACATGGGAAGACACTGTCACAGTCTAATCTCAGAAAGGTCACCTTGGCTTCCACACCCATCAGCAATAGATACCGCCATCCCATGACAAGTACAAGAGATGTCCCAAACTCTAGTATCATTCTCGACACTATGTCAGGTTAATAGAGTAACATCCATGATATCTGTCTCCTCATGGGAGAGGAAGGTCTTGAGGAGATGGCTTATTTCATCTTATTCTTCCAGATCACCGTCCATCATTGAGGGAATGCATCAAGGCAGGAATGCAAACAGGAACAGGAGGCAGAGGCCATGGAGGAGCACTACTGGCTTGCTCAGTGGCTCATGCTTAGCCAGCTTCCTTATATTCCCCCTGGACCACTGATGTAGGGATGGTTCTGCCTGCAGTAGGCTGGACCCTCCTATGTCAATTAATAATCAAGACAATCCCTCACAGACATGCCTACAGACCAACCCAATAAAGACAATTACCCAAATGGGGTTGTTTTCAGGCAATTCTACACTGGGTCCAATAGACAGTTAATACTAGGACAATCAGGACACTGAAGGCAGCAAGTTGCTTAACAAATATCTGCTATATAGAATGATTTCCAGGTCATTTTGGGTTTGGGGTGCTGGGTTCCTCTTTGTCAGGTCTAACTATGGAATCTGCCTTCTTCCTCAGCCTTTCTGCCTCTGGTCCTTTGCCATCTGCAGGTTTCCTCTTCTGCTTCTGCCAATCAGATTCATCACTAAGAATCAGATGTCACTAAGGCAGATGTAGAATGGCTGCCCTAGGATGTTCTCATGGAAGACAGAGTAATGGCCCAGCCTGTGCATGACCCCTGAGTGTCTGCGTGTGTCCTAATGCCTGTGCTCCTTGGGCCAGCTGGGGCACCCAGTGTTTCCCCAGCAGGACTCTGAGATTAATTCCTTAAGCAGCCATTTTCTGTGTAGGTGGATGATGGGAGGGTTCTGGGTTTTGTTGTTGTTGCTTTTTTCCTTTTTTTTTTTTTTTTTTTTCTTTGTAGGACATGGGTTCTGCTTTTGACCAGATTGATGCCTAAATAGATGCTCTCCTTGGCCATGCCACAGCCACAGCTTGGGGGAGTGGTCAGTCCGATGGGAAACCTGCTTAGCACCCAGGTGTAGCAAGGTACAGATCAATGAAATGGATCAAAACTGTCCATTTGGGAGCCGAGGCTAAGCGCACCAAGTCTTGCTAGTGCAGAAGCGTGGCTTTCTTGAGAGAAGTCTGTCATGATCTGCTCTGGCTCTGTCAGCATTTGGGATGTCACAATCATCGCAATCAGCCAGACACATTGGCATCATCCTGTAATCCCAGGACTTGAGAAGCAGAGGCAGAAGAATCTGGAGTTCAAGGCCAGTGTCATCCATGTATCAAGACAAAGGTCAAGGCCAGTATGGGCTGCACAGGACCCTGTCTCCAAAGACCAAACCAAACCAGACCAAACCAATCGCCATCCCTTTTTTGGCGGGGCTAACACTTAGTTCTCCTCGGGGCTGGATGCAATGAATGCCCTCAGCCCTTTGGCAGAGTGTTCTCAGCAATGTGTGTAAAATTAAAGTAAAACACTAAAATCAACAATATAATAAGGGTGTCTACAGGCCTAGATTCTAAAATCCTATGGACGTTAGCTCTTGCCCTGTTTCCGCCAAAGTTGATGGCAGTTCTCCTATCCTAGCTCCATTCAAACCTGCCCTTAGCACACCCAGTGCCAAGTACCGCCTTCCTCTGCTGGCCTCATTGGATCAGGCCCTCAGCCCACACAAGCTTAGGTGGTGGCGTCCATAGTTGACAGCCTATTTCTGTTCTTACCAGTTAGCTCACATGTTACCAAGTGGTCACTGGGTTGTGCTCAAACCTGTTTCCGTGAGTTGTACTCATTATTGTATCTGAGTAATTATGCATTATGTAAATTAATGCTACTGTTTGTTGTGAGTTGAGGGTTTTGGAAAGGCCCGATGAAGACGAGCACATTAAAGCCGATCTGCTGTCAGGTTCCCATGTCGGGAGAATGAGGGGCAGAGATAGGAGAATCCTTGAATGTGCATGGGCCAGTTAGCCTGGCATACAGAGGAAAAAAGTATAGAGACCGTTTCTCAGACAAGGTGGTGGTTGCAGATGGACACCCAAGTCCTTGCCCTGTACACTGATGTCTCTCTTCCAAGGGATTCTGTGAATGCTTTTGAATGCTGTTCATGTCCCTACAAGAGTCACTCTGTAACTCAGAGTTTGAAAAGCCATGGGCTTAATCCCTTTCCTTTACCTTACTGATAGGAAACCAAGATGGAGGAGGCTTTGTTTGAAAAGCAACAGACTCAGGTAGGGAGGGGCCAGGGTATGGCTCACTGGGTCACTTGCCCTGAAAACCTGAAGGAATTGAGTTCCCATCCTCAGCACCCGTGCAGAAAGCCAGCTGCAGAGACACAAACCTGTAATCCCAGCCCTGAGGAGGCAGAGACAGGAGGATCGCTGGCGCTTGCTGTCCAGCTGGCCTGACTGTATCAACAAACTCTTGGTTCAGGGAGAGACTTTGTCTCAAAAAAATAAGGTGGATGGCTCAGCAGTTAAGAGTGCTTCCAGTCTTGCTAAGGCCGGGGTTTGAGTTAGGGGTCAATTTCCAGTACCCACATAGTGACTTTCCAGTCATTTGTAACTCTAGTTCCAGGAATTCGACCCCTTTTCTGGATTCTGCAAACTCCTATATAGACAAAGTAAACAAACATAGGTGGGCACATAACAGAAATGAAGAGAAAAATCTTAGAACCAAAACCTGAAAAAAAAAAAAAAGGTGGCAAGCCATTGTGGATGACGCCATATGTCTGTGAGCCTCTAGTCTCAATGTCTATGTACAAATACACAAGCACATATACACCTGTACACACACATGCATACAAACACAAACGTGCACAGGCATGTAACACACACACACACACACACACACACACACACACACACACACACACACACACACACACAGTGCAGGCAAAATGAGGAAGTGGATGGTGAAGGCATGCACGCACCTCGGAAGGCAGGAAGACTCATTCCACCCTGCCGCTCCTCCATGCTAACTAAGCACTATGCAACCTTGCACAGGTGTGTGTGTGGTTTTTATCCTGAGCTGGGGCACAGCAGGCCTCTTGTGTGAGAGACAGAGATTTGAAACAGGTGAACCATGTACCTGGGTCAAACACGTGAGCCTTCTAATTTTAGAATGACTTCAGCTTCACGTGTGGGAAAACTGCAGACAAAGGAATCAGGAAGCAGTTTGAAGTTCTGAAAAGCTTTTGTTGAAGGAGGTGAGCAATGAGGAGAGGCCAGGCTGGCTGGCTGGCCGGCTGGCTCGCGTTCCCTCTGCTTTGTAAACAAGCAGAACCTTCAAAGGCTTTCCCCTCTAGTCCAATCTGCCCTCCTTCAGTGGAGCCCAGCCTGGATTCTCATCTGAGCAGATTGGAGTCCACAGTCCCCACTGATGCCTGACCTGGGTCCCACCTCCCCACGCAAGTAAGGATGGTGATAAGCCCTACAAAGAACCCCGTGGTGATGTTTCTATGTTCATCATTTCTGAAAAGTCTTCCAGATACTAAATTCAATGAGCCAGTAAACACAGGGAGGCCAGATTCCATAGACACTAGCCAGGGCGAAGCATGAGGAATCAGAGGTGTAGACTGCCAATCTGAGGAGTGTGCAGGCGGGTAGGAACTTGGCTCCCAGGGGCCCAGAGGGGCCCCCACCACACCTTCTTGGACATTACAGTGAGTCTCATGAGAAAAGAACCAGATGAGCAGCCTGGGAATGTGCCGACCAACTGAGGGCGAGGCAAGCAGCTGCCCGACTGCTTTGCAACTGGGTGCATTCTGTCCTTTTAAAGGGGGCATTGAGAAGTGCCTTTTGAAGATAGGTCAGAGCTTTTCCCTGGGGAGGGTGTAGCCAGTGTTCTAAGCTGTGGGTGCCAACGCCCTCACCTGCCTCCAGCTGATGTTCTCTTTGACTTTTATAAACAGACAAGGATAAAAGTTTATGTTCCAAACTTGAGAACATTGATTTCCACTCCCATGGCAGTTTATGGTCTAAATGACACAGTGAGCATTCAGTGACACTCCCAAGAAAGGTTTACAGGCCGTGTAGTCACCTGCCAGGTTGGCCCCTGGAGGGTCAGGAAGAGATGTCTGATCCGTTGTAGGGTTCTAGCAAGCAGAGGGTTAGGATCTGAAGATATGAGAACAACCTTGAGATACAGCATCCCTAGAGAATCAAATGCATCTGTCCTTCTGTATGAAGCAAGGACCCAACAGAACTGAAACCTACGGATGCTCAAGTCCTTACAGGACATGGTGTAGATTAAACATGGACAGTACACTCATGTTCCCACACATTTAGTGTGTGTGTGCATGCGTGCACATGTGCGCATGGAGACCCAAAGTTAATATCCTTGTTCTTCACTGTATTGTTGAGTCTGACTCTCACTGTTTCAGCTCATCTAACTTAACCAGCTTGCCCTAAGCTGTCTCGCCTCCTACGTCCCGGGATTACAGGGAACCCCCATGCTTGTCCATTTCCTATGTGGGTTCTGAGGATATGAACCCTGCCCTTCACAATTGCACCAAGCCATCTCCCTAGCCCCTCTGTGCATTCAGAACAGATTCTTCATTACTATATATACAAACAGTGCATAAGTGGTGGCCATACTGTTGCTGTTTTGTAAATAGTTTGGGAGAGAAAGTGTATACATATTTGTTATGCTTTCCATTTTCCCAGGTATTTCTGACCCATTTATCCTTTGGCTTTCAGAAGCAGCATCTGTAGATATGGAGGGCCAACTCTGCAAGGCAGTTAGACCACCACTTCCCTACCTGTCTGTGTGCAGGCATCACCAATTGATCCCTGACAACAGTGATTCCTAAAAAGCGTGAAGGCATCCTCAGGATCTCCCTATCAGGCCTCCAGGGGCTCTCCCTGTACATCAGGACAGCGTGTGGAGATTCTCAGGCTATTGCTCAGTCCAGTCCCACAGATGAGGGAACTAATCTGAGCAGATAGTTGAGGACTAACAAGCTCAGGAACTTGGAAAGTCTAAAAGTAAGTGGGCCCCACCACAGGATCCTGGCCTCCTCCCCAAGGCCCATGTTCTTCACTGTCCCACCCATTGTAAACGCCTGAGAAGCGTTCGATGATGCAACCCAGTTTCCCCACACCTCTGGGCCCCTCCACCCTCCGTATCTGGGGATCTAAGGAAAAGGAACAAAATAAGATCTTACCAAGAAAGGTCCAGGGCAACCGTCTGCGCTAAGGGCATGCATGTTTCCCCAATGCATAAAAAAAGCTCAGGGGACAAACCCTGTGCTCCTCTGAGCCCGTGTCCCACCCTTGGTTGGCACAGGGAGCCTACAATTTCCTCTCCACAATGTTCTGTGATGCTGGGCCTCACCCTATGAGTGCCAGAGGCCCTTTGCTGCACAGTTGTCATTTGGGGATTTATCAAAACCGGGGGTAGACCCATGTGCTTCCAGATCTGGCCAACAGAGCGGAGAGCCATGCCCATTTGCTACTGTCCAGGAATTCCTCTTCTTAACACCTAATGGAAGTTTCTGAAATTTAGTATATGAGTCTACCAATACCCAGGGCATAGAGGAAGGGGAGCTTAGATACTGAAGTCACTCAGTATATAAATAAATAGATTTTCCAAAAACAGTGTTCACTTGGAAAGAAGTACAAGTAATGGGCAACATTAAAAAAAAAAAAACCCTCCATAATAATCACAAATTGAAAATGAGGGCTGGGGAAATGGCCTAGTCAGCAGAGGGCCTGCTGTTCAAGTGCAGAGATCTGAGTTCAATCCCCAGAGCCACCTTAGAGAGAAGGCTATGGCTGAGTGCTTTTAATCCAAGTGCCCAGAGGCAGAGACTATAGGACCACGCGGGCCAGCTGGTCTAGTCCAATTAAAGTGCTCCAATCCACTGAGAGACCCTCTCTCAAAACAGATGGCCAGTGCTTCTAATGATAGTCAAAGCTGTCATCCAGTCTCCACGTGCATGTGAGCACACGCAGGCCTATGCACCCATGAACCAAACATGCACAGGGACCTGGGGGCTGCCCTCACCTCAGGAGTTCAGCCCTAGGGGGAGAAGATCTAGGTAGGACAGACTAAGCAGTCCTATTGGTAAAGTCACTTAAAAGAAGAGAAAGTGTGACAGGCAAGCCTGGCTTAGTCACCCAACCTCTGTAGAGTTCACAGTGACATAGTCACCACTGTTTGAACTTGATTGCTGGCCCCTCCCCCTGAGTCCCAGGACCCAGGTTATAAAGTGTGCAAACCCAAAGAGAACCAGTCCCACATCTAACTCATCCACCCGACTGAGAGCAGCCAGAGGCTGGACACGTAGCCACCTTGTTCCCAGAGAAGTGGCTTGGTGCCTTCTGTGCAGCACACAGTGTGGCCTCTGCTCTGCCTGCTAACCTGGACCTCCAGACGTGCTCAGCCATGACGGTCTCAGACAGCAGATCAGGGGACTGAGCAGACTTGAGGGCCTCTGTGTGAGGGGGTTAGACCCTAAATTCGTGCTGATACTGGGCACATTCCCCCAGGGGTGGGGGTGGAATCCAGAAGGGAGAGAGGGAACTGAGGCTTCTGGCGGGGTAGGCACTGCCCTTTTCCTGGCTGAAAGACCAGGTCTGCCAGGAGAACCTGCAGCACTCTAAAGAGGCTCAGCCGGAGCCACTCCAGGGCCCCAAGGGAGCAGACTCAAGTGGGATATCCTCAGACCCTGTTTGTCTGCGGGAACAGACGGCTACATTAGCATTTGCCACCATTCCAACTTGCCTCAAGAGTGACTCGGTAGCCAGCAGGTCTCCATTCCACCTGGCTGGCCCACCCCCAAGGCCTGCATGCTGCAGGTGCAGTTTGGTCTAGAAGGGTGCAAGGCAGAGCAGGGCCACTTACACAGCATCTCAGCACCCCCCCCGTCACCCCCCACCCCCCCTCACCCTCCGATCGGCCTGCTGAGATTTCCATCAGGGACCAGAACAAAGTGGCAGCTCCTGCCTGGCCTCATGTCCAAGTTCCCTCATGCCCAGGCTGTAAGTGTTGCTATGGCATCTGGTACTTGCCAGATGGCTCAGTGGGTAAGTGCCTGTCATACAGTCATGAGTACCTGAGTACATGCACACACTCCTGTCCCAACACACAGCAACGCAGGAATCAAAATCATTAAGACCACCATTACTATGCACAAACAGAGGCCACTGGCTAGGAGCCCAGGAAACAGAATGGGTTTCCCTGGGACACTGAGAAGGTGGGGGCTTTGTCTCCCAACTCTTAGAAGTACAGAGAGAGAGAGGGGAGAGAGAGAGAGAGAGAGAGAGAGAGAGAGAGAGAGAGAGAGAGAGAGAGAATAGAAAGAAACCTAACCAAAGGTGCCACTGGGCAAAATCTGGCAGGAGTGCAGAAAGCTAATCATCACATAACCTGGTAAAGTATGGACAGTTTCAAGCTCTTCCTGCAGGCCCTATTTCACTTGCTCACACCGGGTGTCTCAACAGGTGAAGGACTCTTGAATAGGTGGCCCCTGAGGTACGAATGCACAGCCCCCTTGGGCCATGAAGGCGTTCCACTAGGCTCTCCTCTGCCTGCTCAGAGGAGACAGATAGGGCTCCAGGTCAGGGACGTTTCCCCAGGAGGGAGCTTTCCAGATGAGAGGCAGGACCCACACCCCATCCACATCCAGGGAGGATGGACTCACCACTCAGGGGGGACGTACTGTTCTCCAGAGCCTGGCACACGGCTAACAGGATACCTGTGGGGGAAGCAGAGAGGATGGGTTAGTGTCTCCTCAGAAATGGACGTCCTTGGCAGTCAGGTAAAGGCCTCAGAATTTTATGGAGGGGCCGATAGTTGTGTCTGGCTACCTCCTTGAGGGGCTCCATGCAAAGGGAAGCAGAGGGCCCTTTGCCAAGACCAGGGGAGATAGGCTCACGGGAGGGAGCAGAGGGAACTATTAGTGCCGTTCTCTGCCTGTAGTCTCTCTCCACCTTTTGTGGTGGTTTCTGTTGGCTGGGTATGTTGTTGCCACCTTTTGGGTGTGAGGGTAGGGGTTGGGTACAGCACTCCCATACTCACACAGGGGCCCCATATGACAGTGAGACTTCCCTCTGGCTGAAGCAATGTGCTGAGACATAGTTGGGGTCTAGTGAGGAATCCCTGCTTCCCTGACACCGGCTGTCCCTAGCCAAGAAGGATGGGGACTGCAGAGCATTGCACCGTCACAAACAGATGTATGAGGAGCCTGGCTGAGGACAGATGGCAAGAACTGTCACCTCACTGTTCCTTGAGAGGTCATGGGGGTGTACTCAGGCATGTCTAGGCCCCATTAGGTGCTGAGCATGGCAGGGACAATGGCCCATGAATGGAAACCCAGTGGTGGCACTAGGCAAGACCCGGGGAACTAAGGCTCCTATTGGCTTTCCTCATGAGACAGACAGACTCTAATATAGTCATGAGGACTCCAAGACAGCACAGCGTCAAACCTACACACAGAGCCTCTCTATGACCTGTAAAGACACCTCTGCCAACAGGTGACCCGTATGTGTCCTCATGTTACAGTGGTGGAAGTTTCTGGAAACAGAGCAGTAAGTTCTCATTAAAAAGGAAGCTCTTGTGAGTTTTGAAGGCAGAGATATGCCTTGAGCAGCCCTGCAGAGGAGGCTGGGACTCAGGGAGGCCATTCTAGAAGGCTGATTCCCTAAACCGCTGCAGAAATCAAGATAGGTCTTGTCTGTCCCTCTACCATGTGAACGTGGAGGGTGCAACAGTGGGCTCCTGTTTCTCAGGGGAAGCGTTTCCTTCCTACAGCCCACATGTTCATAAGATTCCCCAGACCTGTTTCAAAGGGACATCTGCCATGCATACACCCAGGGTTCCGTTCCTGCCAGAGCCAGAAAATTTGGGGGTTGCGCCTTCAGAGCTGTGGGACAGTCACGTCCTGACACTGTGGGCACTGCCACAAACCACTCCATCATCAGTCAAAGCGGACATGAAGGTGCCCGGCATACCTCAGGACAGGGAGTATGACCAGCCTGTCAGCAACTGTCCCCAAACTACCGAGGGATCCTGATGCCACCTCCCTGCCTGAACCCTTCCTGTCAGGGCGAATTGCACAAACCCAGCAACGATCCTGGTCCCGCCAGCTTCTGGAGCAAACACAGGAGATTGCGTGTGTGCTGGGGCCCGTCTCTTGCCTGGCACAAAACTCTTTCATCCCTCTGCTTCTCTCTCACCTGTCAGCTGCCAATTGCCAGACTCGTGAAGGCATTTCAGGAACTAATTAATGGCTACAGAGAACACATGTTCCTCTGAGGAACGAACAACACTTTGCTTTTATTTCTGATTTTAGAAAGGGTGACAATAACAGTTCCCTTCTGTACTCTCAGTCCCCATGATGCTCGTTCCATCCTAGCTGCTGTGGGCCTTGGGCCAGGCAGAAGGAGGCCGAGCCTCTCTTCTCAGGTGGGGTTCCGCCATGCCGCAACCTGCACGGGTTTCTGTATTTTTGCCTTGTCTGTTTCATGACCCTAGATGCAGGTTCTTCCCAGCCCTCTGCCCTTGGGGATGCCCAGGAAGCAGAGGCTTAGAAACATTCAGAAATCTGCTCAAGCTCCTATGCTAAGGTGAGACTTGAGTCTGCCCACTTGCAATGTTCAAGACACTGTTAAGTGACTGTGCCCTGGCTGGCCTGACACACCATCAGGTGTGTTCCCACCCAGTATGACTCTCCTGGCTTAACCCGAAGACCTGACAGGCCCGAGGTCTTCCAGAGGCCACAACCTCACCTCTTGAGGTATTTTTTCCTTGCCCTCAGTTTCCCCATAAGCCAGGCCTGAGGGCTGCTCCATCTGTATGTGCTGGGGAGCCAGCAGCCCCCGCACATGGCCTGGTGTCTGAAGGCCTTCTAGGAACATGTGGCCTTGGCAGACACGAGGCTCTGAGAAGCCAAGGGGCCACCACAGAGCTGGCTGTCACCACCAGGGCTCAGAAAGATACAGTCTAGGCTCAGACTCAGCAGTAGGAAGGAGCCATTAGTCCCTCTAGGCTGGGTGTCAAAGCCACCTGGCACTGGTCCTCAGGATGGGAAGGCAGGCTAGGCTGTAGGGCCACCCAGTCAGCTCTCCTCCCTCGAGGACAGGCAACCTTTCAAGGCTCTCCTGCCAGGGTCTCATTCTGATGTCTGTCTAAGTAGCTAGAAAGTGGGGAAATCCCAACTGCACACTTCAAAAAGCAAAGGAGGGCAGCGGGTAGTGTCAAGGGAAAAGCCACACACAACAGAAGTGTATCTTTAGGGAAGTCTGGTCTCTCCCTGCAGCACACACTGGGACCCAGACCTTGAGGCAAGGTGACCTCTCCACACTGTATAATACTGCTGTTTGCCGCTCAGAAACTATTGGTAGAAACAAGGTTAACCCATACACTGTGGTGTTGTAGAAGAGGAGACACGCCCAAACCTATCCGTGATGGAATTGTAGGAATGCCACTTTGAGAGGCTGGACACTCCTGTTCCCCTGGGTCCTAGAGCAGGGGCATCCACACTTCAGCCCCATGCCTGACTGAGATTGACAGTTCTGGACAGGGACCCACACTGTTCTTTTAGCCCGGGACAGAACTCTCTGTCCTCACCGCCCGTCACTTGGCAATCACCTCTTCTGGGACATTCAGCTGTAGTGCCCAGTCCTGAGAGAGGCATCTTCAGGCTCCTGGTTGCCCCAGCAGAGGTTAGTATGTCTATCCTGGCCTCTACTGCAGCCCGTGTTCGTGCCTGGGCTCTAACCTCCTCAACTGAATGGCTCAGTGAGAACCTTGCAAGAGCCTCACATCCCTCTTGTTTTTGGACCTTTATGCTTGGCTTCAGAGAGAAGGGCAAGGTTGGGTGAGGTTCTGGGGTCAAAAGAAGATGGAGAGGTGGATCATGATCATGGCAGGCACCTTTGGGTACAGATGCTCTGGGCTCAAGAGCAGCATAGGGTGGGGGTGGCCAGGAGCTGTGCTGGGGTGGGTAGTCTTTTTCTTCCTCTCTGTCTCATTTGAGGAACAGAAGAACCACGGTAGATGTGAATAGCCACCCAGTGGGGCTTAGTAGCTTAGCACGAGGTCACCCAGGCTGGAAGTGGTACAAGAATTCTTGTGAATGGGTGACCCAGATCCTAGGCCCTGCCAACACAGACCAGTAAGCATCTTGCCTTACAAATTCCTGAGTGGAGAAGAGCCTCCCTGTCTCTCCTGGGAAGAGGTGCCAGTTTACATTTGGCCCTGCTCCCAGAGGTACTGTGCACCAGCTCCTCAGAGGAAGTCAGGCAAGGCTGCAGAGGAGCCTTAGAGGAACTGGCCAAACAGGAGAGAGAGAGAGAACTCTGGGGACAGTGAGGCAAGGTGTTTGGAAAGACAAGGAACCCAAGAATGAGTCACTTAAACAGATGGCCTCATGGGACAGAGGGCTCTTTCTGTAGCCACCTTACCTTCAGAGCAGTCCTCCAATTCACAGGGGGGACCTTGATATCCAGGAAGAGAATCTGGTGGGGAACTCACTGGCAAAGGCCAGTGCTGTGTCAGGAGGTGGGTCCTGATACAACATGGAACTGGAGTTACAGATGGCTGTGAACTGCCATGTGGGTGCTAGGGGTGGAACCTGGGTCCTCTGGAAGAGCAACAAAGTGCTCTTAACTGCTGAGTCATCTTTCCAGCCTCTTGTTAGTTTGTAGGGACACACTTGCCTGGCCTGGAACTCCAGGGAGCCCCAGGAATCTGCCTGTCTCTGCCTCTCTAAACTGGGATTTCAAATGCACAACATTGGAGCTGACTTTTTCCCACAGGTTCTAGGGGTCGAACTCAGCTCCTCAGACTTGCAGGGCAACCACCTCGATGATCCAAGGATCTTCCCAGCCCAGTCTTTTTTAAACTTTCAGAATTTTATTTTGGAATATTTGTATGTAGATGTTGAGATATCTTGGGAACAGGAGCAAAGTCACAAGTAGAAAATTAATTTGTTTCATATCCATGTCCTGTGAGTAGACTCAGTGTCATTTGGTTCAGTAAACTTCAGGCTGCTGGCCTGGTGACTGTGACCCAGTGCAGAAGGTCAGACGTGGAATCAGCCTCACGTGGGCACTTAAAACCTTTCGGGCTTTGAACCCTCAGGTTTTCAGAGGAGGGGCGCACCGCTCGTGTAATGCTTCTGTGTTGGAGGTAAGAAGGTGTCAGCATAGCACCAGGCTGTAACCTCCATCCCAAGCACTATGTAAAACCAGGTGTGGTTGTGCCTTCTGCAACCCCACACTCGGGAAGTAGAAATGAGAGTATCGCAGGTTCAAGGCCATCCTCGGCTACATGGGGAATTCAAGGACAGCTCTGCTACTTGTGTCCTTGTCTCAAAAGAAGAAGATTTGGCCCCTCCAGAGCCAAATCCCTCCCTTCCCCTTTTGGCTAAGGCAAGGCATGCGCTGTAGAATGGGGGAATCCAGGCAGACGGGAGCCCAGAGCCTAGGTTTGTCTAGGGCTGTGTTTTCTTTAGGAAGTCCTCCTCTTCCTCTCTTCCCTTTCCCTCTTCCTCCTTTTCTGCCAGGTCTTGAACCCACAGCCACCCTCCTATCTCAGCCTCCTGAGGGCTAGGACTGGAAGCAGGTCCACCATGATTCCTTTGTCCAGTCTGGGACTCCGTCTTTAGATGGCAGAGCTGTTTGAGGCTGGCCAAGTCTCCCGATTACAAGAAGCTATGAAGACAAAGGGCTGTCCGCCTTCTCGGCCAGCTAGCGGGGACAACTGACCTTGTTTTGTTTTGACCCCTTTCTGAGTAAGTCCTCTGCCTGGAATTAGAGGTCAGGCAGCAATAACTGCGTATAATCTCAGCAAGGGGTGCTTTTATGATCATTTTATCTTCCATTTTTACATGGACTAATACAAGCTATCAGGCTCTGGATCAGATATCAAATCGGGGTACTTCCCTCTTCTATATCCCCAGTACAGACTCAGTGGTTTACCAGTCTATCTTGAAGTCACAACCCCTAAGAGTCAGCGAGCTTGGGTCCCTTAGCTGCCTATCCTACCAACCTCTGGGGTCCCTGAAGCAGCTAATTTCATATTGGCAAGTCTAAGGCAGTATCTTCTGGTGAGCTTCTGGTGATTGTATGTCAATGGTCCTCAGCCATCACTTGAAATTGGCAAAGGAATTTTCCACATCCTTCTAGGTCTCGGAGAGACTCTCAGACTTTCTCAGGGATAGAAAGGTGGAGAACAGGCATCCCAACTTCTGCCGTTTCTGAATTGATTTAGGTATGCCTAGAGTTTGCCACAGACCTGGGTTCATGCCCTTATCAGTCAGTAACCAGCTTTGAAATTCTTCTGCCAAACAAGAATAGGTTCTCCTCAGAGGCTTACAGCAAAGATGAAGTGAGATGGGTGCATCGCTTCCTCAGAGCACTGTATGCCTGCGCACTGGCCCTGGCCACCCCTGAGGTTGCCTCTTCATGCACCAGAACTCCTCCCAGAATCCAGGGGATAGCAACAGTTATCCACCTTATTGTCCCTCAGGACTCCTAGAAGGGACTGCAACAAAGTAGCCACTTGAGATCCAGGGTCACATTGCTGAAGCCCACTGGTATGACAGGACACTGACCTTGCTTTTAGGATTTAAAAAGAAAAGTCACTGTCTACTTACGCCAATGAATCAAATGCTGAGCCAACATCTACATAGCGAGAAAAAGAGGGTCAGACTGGGAGGAAGATGCAAGGCAGCAGGAAGGAGAGGGGGAAAGAAAGAAAAGGAAAAGATGGGTCTGGAGATGGCACAGCGGTTAGAGCAGGAACTGTTGTCACAGGCACTGAGTTTGGGTCCCAACACCCACATCATGTGGCTCACAATCTCCTGTAACTCCAGGGGATCCAGAAGCACCTGGGTACCTGAGCGCAGGTGTGTACCCAGACACACACAGACACAGACACACACTTAAAAATTAAAATAAGTCTTGTTTTAAAAAAGGAAAAAACAAACAAACAAACAAGAAATCTGAGATCTATGCGCTCCTCTCTAAATAGTCAAGACACTTGGGGCAGTGGCAGTGTCCCCAGCTATCACACTGAAGCAGAGACAAACAGTATAAGCTGCCAAAGTCACCAAGACCATCCCAGATGCTTGTCCTGACTCCCGCCCCAAACACCATCTCCAGCCTCACCCTTCAACAGGGCCTGCTCCCCAAGTCACAAGGTCAAAAATAAACTCACGTCCTCCTCCACCTCCTCCTGTTTCGGGCAGGCATGACGACCAGGTCAGCCCCTCCCTCTGCTTTGCAATCCAAGCCAAGGCTTCCTACACAACCAGCCAGCCCCCGCATGGACACTTTATCCATCCCTGGATCCTGGGCCTCCCCAGTCTAGGCCTCAATACCTCTCAGGGAAGCACAGCAGTTGCCAAACTGGTTCTTCTGAGGCCTTCCCGCCTCTGTGCTGGCTGACAGAGAGAGAGAGAGAGAGAGAGAGAGAGAGAGAGAGAGAGAGAGAGAGAGAGAGAGA
>NC_034591.1:103157140-103210077 GCF_900095145.1 Mus pahari | reverse complement strand
CACACACACACACACACGCATACACACACTCACACACACTCATACTCACATACACACACACACACACACGCATACACACACTCACACACACTCATACTCACATACACACACACACACACACACACACACACACACACACACCCCAGGCCCCACATACCACACCCGCATACCTCTACAGCCTCTCTCTAGTGCTTAGACTCTCACTGCCTACCCCAGCTGCAGCCAGGCATCCCAAGGCCCTCACTTAGCACACTGCTTGGGGGTCCTTGCAACTCTGACCTCTGTGTAACTGTCAGGGCCTATTTTCCTTCATTGTAAAAAGCCACAGAATCCATCTCCTGGACAAAGTCATTGTGATACAGGACTTAGGGGATCTGTGAGAAACCTGCCAGGCACTGAATGAGTGTTTCTTCCCATTTATTTTATTTTAGAGACAGGGTTCAATTAACAAAGCCCAGACTGACCTTCAATGTACTATGTAGTCAAGGTTGACCTTGGAGGACCTGCCTCCATCTCCCTAGTGTGGGATCTCAGGCTTGTCCCATCACACTTGACTGCTTTTATCAATAGCCGTTTAGGGCAATGGATTGCTAATCACCCTGATCTCAGTTGCTGTGTACTTTAGAACATCACACTGTGGTTGGAAATGCATGTGACTTGTGTATGCGTATGGGCAGGTAACACTGTCTCTAAAGTGTTCTCTCACATCTGGGCCTCTCACTCCCTATGGAGATCATACCTGATACTCCAAGGCCAGCTCACCTATGGGAAACAATCATGCCCTTTTCAGCTCCCCATCTATTCTACCTTGAGATTTGTCTGTCTGTCCTCAGGGTGTGGTGTTTCCTGTATCCACTAGCCCCATGCTTGGCCTAAGGTCTGGTACCCATTTTGGTTTGACTGAGTTTCTCTAAGAGGTCTTCCTATTGGAAAGAGAGTTGGAGGTAATAATGGGGAACCTGAGATGGGGATCCCAGAAACCCACCCTTCCACAGAATTCTCTGCTTAGATTCCTCTCCTTCTACATCTCTGAATTTTCTTATTCAGATTTCAGGGGAAATGGAGTATACTTGAATTCTTACCATTCATTCATTCATTCATTCATTCATTCAAGTAGTGACCGAGTATCTATTACCATGGCTGAATAGGTGTTGGAGAGACTGGTGGCAAAGAGGCCCATCACTCGCAACCCACACAGTCCTCTTCCTGTAAGCCACCCTTCCACTTCTTAAAAACCACCACAACGGACATTAGCAATGGCTTCTGAGGGGCTCAAGGTGGAGTGAGGTGACTGCCCTGTCCCAGTGGAGCCAGAGTGCTCCTGCCCCTGTCAGCCCATCCCAGCGTGCGGTACCCTTCCGTCTGTGCCTGGCTCTCTGACCCTTTGCTCAAGCCCAAAACATTGGGTTGGAGGCACGAAGCTGGCCTGTTGAGTGACTAGGCTAAGCAGCCATAGATAAAAACCTATGCTTGGGTAGAAATTCAAGTAGATGTATCTGTTACATGGAAGTGGTAAATTGTGTCGCTTGATATAGAAAAATCATTCTCCTCTAGGGTGGGCTGTGGAGTTGGCCTGCCCAGTGACACCCCCCCCAACCTGCCCCAGGGAAGTTTTTGTTTCCACAGTCTTGGCTCTCTGGGACTGCTCCAAGGAGACCTGAGTATATTCCACGGAAGCCAGTGCGACTAGTGTGAGCTCAGGCTCTTTAAAAAAAGAGGTACCCCATAGCAGCAGAGGAGCTCCGGCCAGGTCTACTTCGTATTCTTTCTTCCCAGGTCCAGGGAAGAAAGCATCTACCTGGTCCAGGTTGCCTAAATACACTAGCTCAATTGTTCCCCACCATGCTCCACCCACTCAGCCCAGCTAGGTGCCCCCACTTCTTGCCATGTGCCCTCACTCCTGCAGGCAGGGCCTTTGACTTCCCTGAGCTACCGGATGCTCATTAGTGCCAGGACCAGTGCTAGATCCCACTTGGCTCATGCGCACAAGACCATCAGGGTTCCCAGTTTCTCTCTCCCTCTCACAGCCCAGACCCTGTCCCCCGCGGTATCACAGCCCAGACCCTGTCCCCTGTGGTCTCACAGCCCAGACCTTGTTCCCCGCAGTCTCAGATTTACTAGTGCTGCTTAGCCTTTCCCCGTGTCAAAAGTCAATCAAATGCTTGCAGTGTACTTTGAGCTGTTTAGAGTTTAGATCCTAATATGTGCCTAAAACTGACATCACAGTCCTGAGGTCGGCAGAGGCGACCCGACTGCAAAAAGAGGTGGTGCATTCTGACTGGCTGGAAACCTCCCAAGGTAACTTAAACAGGGAAACACAGCTAATGAGAAAAGTCGGAGAGGTGCTTGCAGGAGACCTACCAGTCCCATGGAGATGCTTCCATTCCTAAGGACACATGTAAGCCAAGACATATTGCATGCCACAAAGACCCCTGGTCCTTGTTCTGACCCCTCACCCACTCAGCAGCCCAACTCGCTATGCCGCTTGCTGAGGCTTGCCTGCCGAGTACACACACCACATACAGGCCTGACAACATAGCTCTGGCTCAGTCAGTTACTTGCCAGGAAACAGAGCTCTGTGTGTGCCCTGGGGCAAGGAAGGCCCTTGGCAAGGCCTATCTACAAGATCTGTGCCATGCCCTTCCCTGCCAAGAGGGAGCCCATCTCTAGATCTCTTCCGCACAGTCAAGCTTATCAAAGACCTGGGATGGGTCCTGAGTCAGGCTTCCTCTTCCTCGGGGGCCTCTCCAGCCACCCCCATCTGAGTTCCTGGAACTGCAAGGCAGCAGTGCTGGCTGGAGTCCCCAGATGCTGAGTCACCAACAAGCTTTCCTAGGGCCGAGCTGGGAAATGGCAAAGACACTGTACCAAGAGGAGTGTTCCAAATGCCAGTGCCAGCTGACTGTCGGTTCAGGTCTTAAGGTGTCTCCGGAAGAGGTCCTAGAAGGATGAAGAATAGCATGGGGGAGTGGGCCAGACACAAGGTAGGGGTTCAAGTGGCCAAAGTTATAGTACCAATCATGTAGCCCAGCGCCTTGGAGCCTGAAACAGGCAGAGAACGAGGCAGGACAGAAAGACAGGGAAAATCATAGGGACCTGTTAAGAGACAGGAGCCTCTGACTCCAGAGCCAGGAGCTTCTGGACAGGCGAGAAGCACAATGGCCAACATCGACTGGGAAGGTTTATAACATAAGTAAGTAATGAGCCAGACTTAAGGCCTGAACATGTATGACTTTGGGCAGGGCCTATTACTCTTCCATTTCCTGGGAATTTCAAAAGAGACATTTATTTACAGTGCCGATAGTCTACCTTCCTATAGCCCTGTGATCTAGACTTTTCCTGACGATAGCCTACCTTTCTATAACCCCATGATCTAGACTTCTCCTTTATCAAGTGTGATCTTGTCTTTGGGAACCACCGGTGACCTCACTCTGGTTCCTTTGCCATCCTTTGAAGATAACAACTTCAAAACCACCCAAATCCTTCCTATGACTACTGTAAAAAATGATGAAGGGGGCTGTCTTTCAGAGAAGACACACACTCATTCTCTGATGTGTTTTACTTTGTGATATGTCTTAACTATATTACTTTAAAAATCTATATTTTGAAATACCTTTAAAAATGCCAGTCCTGCTTCATCCTGCCTCACCCAGAAATTCCTTCCATTGCCAAAGCCAAGGATCTGGCTTTACCTGAATTGAAAAAATGAAGGAACTCTTTTGGGCTGCTGCTGTGACAGAGTGAAGTTGTTCTTATGTCCTTGCTGCTACAGATAGAGTACACACTTGCTGCCAGCAAATCTGGAAGCCATTGCTAGTCTGTGAGGCCCACAGAGATGGTATGAGTCCTTTCCCCACTTGTGTGACCCACTGGGACATCTCAGACTTCCTGGCCTGTGGTGGTCCATATCATCCTTGGAGCCCGACACTAACCACCGTTGTTAGCCTACCGGTAGCCTCATGCTAGCTGGGCATATTCCCTTCTTGGTAGCTATCCCACTGCAGAGATCTCACCTGGCCAGGGGCTTAGAAGTTCTCAGGAGTGTGCAAACAGTCCCTGAACTCTGCTCCATTTCCCAAGTGAGTGACAACTCCCCAAGGCTCAGGACATCCTGGCACCACCCTGCGGAAGGTGTTTCTCGGGCCAACACAGATGCAAGTGTAACTTGGCAGGATTAATGTCAATGTAGTATTAGCCTGGATATGAAAGCAACTGGGAGGAAGGATAAAAGCATGGTCATAGAGAGGAAGAAGAATGCCTAGAAGGTCACCAGCTAGCTCGGTGGGTCCATTTAACACTGCAGACTGACAGGGTTCCAAGTGAGAGGCAGGAGTGACCCAGAGGAAAAAGGGAAAGAGCAGGTGAGAAAAGCCCAGGGCTGGAAGGAAGAAGGGTGTGCGTGTATGGGTAAGTGTGTGTGTGCATGAGTGTGTGTGCATGTGTGGGTAAGTGTTTGTGCATGAGTGTGTGTACGTATGTGTGTATGTGCACGTGTGTGTGTGGCTTGCTGCCTTTCACCAGGAGGCCCTAACCAGCAACTCCCTCCCCTTCCTGCCAGGGCTTCTTCCCACTGGCAGTGCACCCTTACATGGTTATCTCAACCCACAGGGGTTTCATTACTGTACCAATGTCAGAGGCCACTCTTGGGACTCAGTGGGTCGGCCAGGGATACTAAATCTCCAAAATGCATGGGGCTTTCCTCCTCTTAGGATACAGTTGGAGCTTCTAGCTAAGATGCTCTAGACCCCAAAGGGGAAAATTCCTTCACACCCCAGGCCAGTCAGCCTCCAACTGTGCCTGAGCAGTAGCAGCCAACAGGGAGGGGAAAAGAACTAGGGACAGTCACATGAGCTGACAAGTCCTTCATCAGAGTCTGGCAAATGGTCTTCCAGAGGCTAGACTGGCACTATGGAAAGCCGGCCCTGGAGGGTGTGGGGTGCTCTTATTCCGGCTAGCCCTGATCCTATCCCATGTCCATCTATCTGCATTTGTCTGTTTGTCTGTCTGTCTGTCTGTTGTTGTTTTTCATGAACCAGAGGCATCTTGGTTGGACAGCACAAAGCCTGCCTGGATAGTCTGGAGGTTGACTAGCCACAAACAAGGGCCATGCTGGAGTGCCGTCCCTCAGGGTCTTGAGGGACAAAGCATTCTGCTCTCTTGGTCCACAGCTTAGCTTGGGGGCCCTGATGTATTTTCCTCAGGCTACTTGGGTTGTCACGTCTCCAGGTCTCATTGGTGGGCCCTGAAGACACTGGTAGGGAGTCAGTCACAGTGCCTATTCCCACTCAGTTTGGGGACAGATGACCATGTGACTTTTGTTAATGTCAGTTTAGAATATTGGGAAAAAAAGAAAAAGAAACCAGCGCTACAGTTAGAATCCCTCAGGTTTATGGAAGACATCGTGGAGCACCAGTGGGGCAGGAGCACCCTGCCAGCCCTCCGTCTTCTCCACAGCCAACCCTTCAGCTTCTGTTGGGAAAGAGCAGAGAGAGGAGGAAAGGGAAACCGGGTCTTTGCTGCTGGGCTGATTCCAATCTCACAACAGCAGGGAGCTAGCTCATGGGAGCCAGGAAGGAAGGAGACAGGACTCTGTTGAAACCCCAGAGGATGGTGCCATGGGACATCATCCCGTGGTATTGGGTCATCCCTGTTCAGGGCACTCTCAAGTCCAGCCTCGCGGCCAGACCTCATTTCAGAGAAGCTGATGAGGTGAGGACATTCAAGCTTGGGTACCTGAGTCCTGCTAGGGGCTCAAGCCATATGCACCCTTTGCTGTGTATCAAAGAGTGGAAAATGTACCTTCCTCAGAGTGTCTATAGAAGCTGTCCGTTAATTGCCCAAACCTAGACACCACTAAGTTGTCCTTCACAGGTAAATGATAAATGGTGTTATGCTTACAGAGTGGGAATTATGTAGCAATGAATAGGTCTCATTCATGTATACATGTACACACACACACACACACAAACACACACATACACACACACACACACACACACACACACACACACAAATAGATCATGACACTACCAAGAGACAGGGGAGTCTGAACATCATAAGGTTCCAAAAGTAAAAGAAGCTGGACTGGAAATGGCTGGGAATTCCCTCTGGGAACTAAAAAAGACACAAGTGTGGAGGTCTGAAAAGCGCCACGGTGCCTAAGAAGTTAGGAAAGGGATGGGCAACAGGAGACAGGGGATTTTGAGGCCTTAAGCCCACATTGAATGATGCTCTAATGGCAGGCTACAATTGTCATTATAAATCTTTCCAAGCCCCTATAACATATAACATATGTATAAACCTTAATGTCACCTAGGGACTTATACCTATATTTAATTGTAGTTAGCTTGGCAGTGTGGGGGTGTGGCTTAGTGCACATTGCTCTATCAGAGGACCTGAGTCTGTTTCTCAGCATCCCCGTGAGGCAACTCTAGGGGAACCACCGCCTTCTTCAGGCCTCTGAGGGCCCTGAAGTTGTGTACACAAATATAAATAAAATAGATCGTTAAAGCAGTTTTAGGTGAAGATCATTAACTTAGTAGTGACATATCGGCATTGGCATGTCAACTGTAGCAGACATGTCAGCCAATGAGAGGTCCTGGTAGTAGGAAAGAGAGCATGTGGGAGCTCTGGGATTCTTGATCCATTTCTCTTTAAACTCAAAACTTCTCTAAATAATAGCCTATTCAGTTATAAACCAGACCAACAAAAACATCCATTTTGATGAAAGGCATTCCCCTGTCCTAACTGCCTAGTTGCTCTAATGTCCTACCTTCAGGCAAAATGTCCCCTTTCCAAGGAGGCTACATCCTGAACAGTTTGGGTTGGGCTTTTCCAGATGTGCAGAGACTACTGAGCTTCAGGGGAGAGCCACAAGCATCTTGATCCTTTGGCTCCCCGACTATGAAGGTGGAGACAGACTAGCCTGAGCTAGGCCTAGATTCCACTTGGCATCCAACAATGAACAGTGAGCAAGGCTTGGCCACCTCCTGTTGGTCCTGGGGCCACTTTGGAGCCTGTGTTCAGCAAACTGCTGCTATGGGGGATCCTGGGCAACACACAATGGCCAGCTTCAGCTGGTGACTCATCTCCACTGGCAAGACCACCTATCCCCACCCTTGATCTTAATCACAGAACATGTCCGAAGAGAGGAAGGGAGCAGAGGAAAACCCCAATCTCTAGGAACAGAGGACACAGAAAAGGCATCAGAGAGGATGGAGAAATAGGGGCAGATCTGTGTGCAAGGAGTCTTTCAGAGAAGCCTTCTAGTGTGGAGGCTGACAGGCACAGACAGGCATCCTAGCAGCCTTGGACACACCAAGATCATCCAGCATCCTGGTCCAGGGCCACAAGTATTGTTCCTACTGCACAGTGGCAGATGCTAGAGACATTCCTTCTTAGGACCTGGCCAATGCTTTTATATTGGTTGTCATCACACCATGACAGGGAACAGTGGCTGGTTATCCTCTTGGTCTTCCAGGTAGACGGGAGAGGGGCTCCTGATTGTGCACCCTACATAGCCTTCATCACAATATGAACCATAGCAATGAACCATGGAGACTTTTGCTACCTTCTCTGCCCTCTGAGATCCCCAGGGACACCCAGGCCAGGTTCCCTCTGGAAGAAGATACCAACCCAAAGAGTTTTGGAAGCTCACCCAGAGTATCATCCTGCAACCTCAGCACCACCAGGGGTTGGCACCAAAGACTCGGCTGGGAGACACAGCAAATAAGCTCAGTCAGCAGCAAACCCACAGACTCAAAGACTGCACTCTGCTCTGCGTGTCCCTGTGCTAAAGACACTGGCTCAGAAGCAGCCTCTAGGTCCATGGGGACCAGTACAGGTCTCTAGTTCCTTCCAACTCCCGTGACATTTTCATATGGAGAGAACTGGACAGACAGCTGTCCCCACTGATGGAGTGTTACATGTCTTCAAAGGAAAGGAGTCCTTCCCTTTAGAAATGGTAGAGTCCAGAGTTCTTTCTGGTAAGAGGTCATCCTCCCTAAGTTTGATTTGGTCAGCATTTAATCATGGCAACCAAGAAATAAACAAGAAACACATGAAAGATGAGAAAGCTTAAGTAAGAATACTTCCAGGCCTAGGAAATACATCTTTTTTCTCATTCTAAGAAAAGTGGGTTAACATCTTGAGCAATGATACACATAGATTACATACGTAGAGATACCTCCCTGCTAGATCCCCAGCAGGCATTACTAATCGATCACAGAATTCCCATTGAATTCAACTACAGCTCCCAGAGTCTTCTAAGTAGTCACTTCCAAGAGATCATAGTTGACCTAGAAGATGAAACTGTTTTCTGGGTGTGCTAAGGCAATAAATATCTGCTGCTGTGCTGGTATGGGAGTCAGAGATGGAAGGGGGAAGGAAAGAGGAAGATGGAGAAAGCCTCTGTGGGTAGATGCTGGCCAATTGTGCAGAATTACCATGAAAGTTGAGCATAGAAACAGAGGGAAAGTCACTTGTCCCTCATATCCTCAGACAGACTGGATCACCCAGATACCTGTGGATATAACTGCAAACTGGAAGTGGATTCTTCTAACCCCGCCCTGACACAGGAGCTGCTTGGGGCCAAATATCGATAGTGATTCATGCAGATTTCCTCATCTCCCCCAAGCAAAGGTTTTTATAGAACGAGATTTTCAGAAAACTCCTAACATCTCTGAAAATAGCTCCTCAGGTGACAATCGGCAGAGGTGAAGCAGCACCTCAGAATTCGTGCAGAGAACTAAGGCAGCCTCGAGAAAGGAGAGCAGCAGCGGTGCTCTGCGCTTTCAAATGATCTTTTCAGAGTCTAAGCATGCTTTTCCACAAAAAAGCAAACAGCCTTATCTTCAAGGCCATTTGTCCACTTTTGGTCTACTCTCAGCTGAGTCAGAGGTCACTATGGCCCCAGGAAGCATCTTTGGCTAGGCTGTTCCCAGTGTGTGTGTGAGATCGGTAATTCCATAGACGAGCGCCAGTCTGGTCAAGATGGAATGAACTGCCATTTAGACACCAGGCCCACTCACAAGCACAAGCCATGTCCTCCTTGTGTAAGGAAGTACACACAAGGGAAGACACGCATCACATCATATATGTGGGATGAGAAATGAGCCCCCACACGACTGCAGTCCAGTTCTCAAAGCTGAGGGTCAGATAAACAGTCTGTCCTTGGAGAGTCCTTCTCTATCCTTGGCCTACAGACTATGTCTGGCCTCTGCCATTCTCCACAGAGGACAGGAGCCAGCAGGGAAACTGTGTTCTCGGTCTTCCCAGTATCTCAGCTATGAAGCCGGTGGCTTTCCTCCCTGTTGGAAGTGAGGTGTATTTTGTCTTGCCTTCTTCCTGTCTTAGCCGTTGCCAGCCCCGTGCTGTTTGGGTTCAAAAGTACAGGCTGAAATGATGGAGGGCTTCAAGTAATGGGAGCTGTTCTAGTCCCAAGAATCAAGCCTCTCCCTCCCTCCAGGAAGAAGATGTACAGGAAGAAGTGACAGGTCATAGAGAAAGCCATAGACCCTAATAAAGACCACAGACGTTAGCAGAGTTATGGGGCAAACCTGCAGAGATGGAGGCGTGGGGGCAACCCCTGTTCTGTCAGAGCAGCATCTTAGAAGGAGCTATTCTCTGTGTGCACAGCCTCCAGAGGCTCTTTCCCTGCTGGACCAGCAGAGTGGCCTCTGTCCATAGCCACCAGCAAGCCAGCTTCTTACCTCTGCAGTAGACACAGCCTTCCTTAAGCAAATGTATATCTTAAAGAGAGATTGTTCTGGAAAATGACTCTCTGGTAAGATCCTTTAAATATGACATAGATCTTTCCTTTTATGAGATGGACAGTCTTACCATGTAGCCCCAGGTTAGCCTTAAACTGACAGTGCTCCCATCTTGGCCTCCTCAGAATTGTAAAATGTATAAGATTTGAATCTTAAAGGTTTGCTTGTTACTTATTTATTTAACATGTATGTGTATGCCCACGTGCATGTATGTAAATAATTACTGGCATGTTTTTATTATTTTCCTATAGATAAATCTCCAGAAATTGATTACTAGGCCCAAAGATCAATACTTTAAAAAATTAAATTATTTATTTTTATTATTTTAAAATTTGGTGTGTGTGTGTGTGTGCACACGCGCGCGCGCATGTGTGTATCTGTGTATTGGTATGTGCATGTTAGTGCACTGCCTGTGGAGGTCAGAAGAGGGCCTCAGATCTCCTGCAGCTGGAGTCATAGGGTATTATAAGCCACCTGCTGTGGGTGCCTAGAAATCTGTACATCCACACCTGTTCTTAACTGCTGAGCCATCTCTCCTGTCCCAAGAACCAGGTTTTTTAAAACCTCCAATTTTTTCCAGACACTCAGTCACTCAGGTCCATCCTCTTCCTGATTTGCCAACATGTGCTTAAAAGAAACAAAAACAAAAACAAAAACAAACAAACAAAAAAAACCAAAGACAAAACCAAAAATCCCTGAGCAGCTTTAACAAATATTTGTAGGACTCCCTGACCTGGATCAGAGCCTGCAGTTGTCTGTCTACTCTGATATGTAAAGCATGTCAAAAGAAAAGAAAGAAAAAGGCACTGAACAGCTCGGTTCCTTTGTTCTCATCTGCTCAAGTCAACAGCAGTGCCTGTGCTTTTGCTGGGCTCATGGCATCGCTGGGCTTGGGGGTGAAGAGTCTGAAAGAAAGGCAGCCATTAGCAAACCTGCTAATACTGGCTCTATCTTTAGTGGGACTGTGAAGAACTACAGGTGTTCATGTGAAGGTGTTAAAGTCGCTTCTAGCTTCCGCTAAGGTTGACTAAAGGTGGAGGGGTTGGACAAGGAGAGGGGTAGGGGGTGAGGGGGGAGATGGGGGTAGGGTGGTAGTGGCACATTGTATAAGCCGATGAATCCAAGCAAACCTTTTTTTTTTTTTTTTTTTTTTTTTTTTTTTGAGAAATTCAGGGTGGAACAATGAACAGGATCCTACTAACAAATTTACTATAAATTTCCTCTGCACAATACACACTTCTAACAGAAACTCAGGTGAGCCTCTGTCGTCTGAGCCCGAACTCCACACAGAAGGAGGAGAAAGCCCCTGAGTGTGTGTGTTCATACATGCATGTGTGTGTATGTATGTGTGCACATGTACATGTGTATGTGTATGCATGTGTGTGTGTTCATGTGGATGTGCATGTGTGTGTGCGTGCCTCAGTTTCCTCATCTATAAAATTGGGAGAATTTTCATGTCTCACGGAACTGCTAGGTGGGGCCAGTGGGTTTTATACAACAGGTAAGACACTTTGAGGACTTAGTGAATGCCAGCTCCCTTCTAAGGGCAGGATGTTGTCTCCTCAGTACTCTTACAACACTCCTCTGGACCCAGTTCTATACCTTATGTCCTTTTGTAAAAGCTCCTGTATTCACATATACCATTTTTTTGCAAGAAACCTCGTGGCTGGAAGCCAGGGCTAGGTCATCGCTCTCTTTGCCATATCACCAAACTCAGCCCAATACGTAGTTATCTGCCAGCTGCAGTGATAACCCACGAGATGCCTCCCTTGCTTTATGCCGACCAACTTTATGTTTGTGAGAATGCCACTGGTTCTATAATACACTGTGGCTGAAATAGCTATGTTAGGTAAATTAAGTACCAAGTGGCACATTTGCATTGGGTCACAGAAATCACGGAGTCTGCTTGATCACTTAGATGCCTCCCACCTGGAGGGGAGCAGGGGAGCTCGCTGCTCCCCTTTAATCCGAAGTCCAGAAAATCCAATTTAGTTGAAAGGGCTGTTTTGTTTATTTCCTCTCGTCAAACACGATGAGAAAGAGGTTGTTCACAGGAAACCAGGCTCACGTTACATAGAGTTGAGGTTGATTTCCTAAGGGTGCGTCTCTCAGCTTTCAAGTGGCTCACTCGTGCAGAACTGGTCCGTTATCCCACAACCTTAGCCTGAATAGAGCCTCAGTCCAGGAAGATGGAATAAAACCTTTACCCTCTTTTCTTTCTTTCTTTTTTTTCACAAAGAACATAAAAATATGATAGAGGAGAGGGAGCTGGACTCACTGTCCCCCCCACCCCGCACCGTGACCGTGGAGATGTGCATCATGAGTAGGACTCCGCGCTGATAAACCCTGAAACAGCTTCCCAAGCATTCCAAGGATGAAATGTGTGCCTACCGGCAGTGTCAGAGTCCATGTACCAGAACTTAGTGACTGAAAGGAGAAGTGGAAGTCTCTGTGTCAGCTGGACATTTTGAAGATCCTAGACCAGAAGCCAACAAAGACAGTGTTGATCTAAAAATATTACCAGTCAGGCTGGAGATGGAGCTCTGTTGACAGAGCGCTTGCCTAACATGGGTGAACCCTTGACTTTGTTCCCAGTTCTGAATAAACCTGTTGTGGTGGTGCACGCTGTAATCTCTGCATTTGAGAGGGAGATGGAGGCAGGAGGATCAGAAGTTCAAGTCCAGCCCCAGCTACATAACAAAAATCAGTGCTAGCCTGAGCTACATGAGACATTGTCTCAAAAAAATTTACCAACAATCACTTGTTATAACGAACTTCTGTAGATGATTCTAAAAACAAGAGCCAAATATTTCTCAGACCCACGTGGAGCATCCAGCAGGATGGAACACAACCGGAGACGCTAAATACAACCAATGGAAAGGAATGGAGATCACACAGTGTATGCTTTTAGTCCACAACCCAGTGCAATCAGAAACCAACATACAACAAACGACTAGGGGCTGGAGAGGTGGCTCAGTGGTTAGGAGTGCTTGCTGCTCTTGCAGAGGACCTGAGTTCAGCTCCAATCCCCGATAACTTTAGCCCCAGAAGATCCTACACCTCTGGGCTCTGTGGGTAGTGCACTCCAGTGCACATACCACCCCCTCATAGACACATAATTTAAAAAATGATAAAAGTGTTTGAGAAATAGCTGGAAATCCCCAAAGTCCTGGAGAGTGGATAACATGTTCCTAAAGGAAGCATGGATCAAAGCAGTAACTGAGAGGATCTAAGCACGTCTTGAAGCAAGTGAAGATTCGGCTCACTGAAGCTTGTAGGATGCAGGGAAGCAGTACTCACAGGGAGAACTGTGGTGTTGACTGCAGACCCCACACAGGAGGATGAGAATGGGCCCTACAGGCTTTCATCTCATGAGAGAAAGGATGAGAGGGGGAGAGGAGGAGGGAGAGGGAGAGACACAAAATCCCAAATGAACAGAAGAATCATAACTTTGTTTTGGTTAGTATTTCCCTCTAGGTGTCTAAGTTAGTCATTCATGTAGGATGAGATATCTCCAAAATTTCTGCCAACACCCCCAAAATTGCAAAGAGTTGAGGCCCATGTCTGTCCCCTGCGTCCTGTAACTAACCCTGCTGGTGCTGGAGATGACAATTTTTCTGAAGGCTTGTTTTAACCTAAAAACCAACTTCAGTGTTTTCAGCCTTGCTCTCCTTTCATCTGAATTTGCTTTAACATAGAAAACAGTGTCGTGCCTTAAGCTGCTTATGGTCCCTCTGAATGCCCAATTTAATCCATGCTCCAGCAAGATATACCAGGTTGAGCTAGGGTCCCAAGTATGCCAGGGCAGATGCCACATGCTCTCAGCTGAGGGGAAAATGGGAAGGAAGATAGTTTCAGTTCTCTAGAATGTCCCACAGAGGATGGCAGGTCTGCCACACAGCCCCCCAATTCCCAGAAAGCTCAATATTGAGAAAGGCTAGCAGGAATGATAATAACCAGGTTCCCTTGGTCTTTCAGGACAACGAGACCCAGTGTCCATCAGACTCTAGCTAAGCAATCGGGTGAAGGGATTCTCCCCTCTCCAGGAGAAGTATGGGAAGCACCCCTCCAGCACCATGGAGGTGGCAGGAGATGGAAATCTCATCACAAGGGCGAGCAGGGGAGGGCATCCTCTGTGGTACACAGTTACCTTCCAGTTCTCAGTCATGCCCCAGTTCTCGGGAGCAATCATACACTCTAGTCCCTACAAGGGTGGTGTATTACAGCCCCAGTCCTCAGAATTGTGGGGCAGAACAAACACCACAGACAGACCCACACCTCCTACGAATGAATTGGCAAAATGGAATTTGAAACCAATAAACGCAGAAGAAATTATCCAGCAGCCAACGAACAGCGGGGGCATTATTTGACAAAAATGAAAAAAATTCGACTTTGACCTCAAACCCAAACATATTTTCCAAAAGAATGGAGATTCAGACCAACAAATGAAAAAGCTCAAGAGAAAATGACACAGGGACTTGCTGCAGAAAACCCCTTCATACCCTCAGCTCTAGGCTTTACTGTAGCAGAGAGCAGCCAGGAATTACGAGCAGATTCCAGACTCTCATAAACCAAAACAAAGATGATGCCACGAATTCATAAGTCTAAATACAACACACACATCTAAAAGACAAGACAGAAAAAGTACTTAATGGACAGTTTAGAAAACTGTTTACAGGTTAGTAAGGAAATAACCAGCCCCAACATAGACATAGGAAAATAAGCTCAGCCATGCTGAAATCCCATGAGAGATGAACGAAAACAGTTTGGTCACGTTTCACGTGGCCTAGAAATGACAGTAATCATCACCACAGACAACTCTGCCGAGAAGCAGGCACTCACACACAGGCGACGGAAAAGCAAATGTGTTCAGCTTTCCTGGGAGCCAGGTTGTCAGATCACATTCAGAGGGGTGACTGTGAATCTTGGGGGCTGGAGAGAGGGCTGTGTATCTGGGAACACTTTGATGTTCTCACAGAGGACCTGGGTAGGGTTCCAAGTGCCTATCTTAGGTGGCTCACAACTTAACTCCAAGAACTTTCAGGTCTGCATGTTTAAAAGCTTCAAAAACTCTCAATGTCCATCAATTAGGGGCAGATAATGAAATGATCAATATGACAGAATACCTAATAGCCACTAGATGGACACTTACTTAGCTGTATCTGTACATTTGCAGAAGTAGTGTCCTTGTGCACTGTGAATGACAGATTTTAAAACAGAATCTCCTAGGTATTGTTTTTGATGGACAAGTAAATTTACAAATATCTACATTCAGGTTTAGGAAAAGGGCAGGGAGTAAAATGCAGTGAGCTGGGGGTCTCTGGAGAGTCATGTTGGAGTGTTTTTAGATTTCCTTGTTTATGGATTCCTGTTTTGGTTCCCTTTCGGAAAAAGACTCACCAGGACTTAATGAGGATGGCAGAGGAGAGGCCCTGGCCTGCCCACCTGGGCGATCACAGCCACAGGGACATGAGTATGGATAGGGACATGAGTATGGCCTGTACCTTAGCTAGCACCAGGGATGTGTGCATGGAGGGGTTTCCTATAGAGGGCAGGGGAGCGGAGGTTGAGGCTGAGAGAGAGAATCTAAATCCAGATGGAGTCTTCATCTAGATGATCTAGGAGTTGACCTCACATCCCTGAAAAAATGATCAGGCTCCAGGCTGGCTTTCATCCCAATGTAGGGACCCATGACTCATCCCCCTAAACCTTAATTATAACACCCAGGTCTGCAATGCACCAAAAACATCTGTCATTGTTTAAACCTGCTGCAAGGAGTGAGCACAGCTCACAAATAGGACGCCTTCCTGCAGTGCAAAGCCAGGGAGGCCAGAAACCCAGGCCAGCAAGAAGGTTCAAACCCCAAGCTTGGTGGCACGTCAGTGGACGGGTCCTGTTCTGCTATCATGCGGGCCCAGCTCCACAGCTCTTTCTTTAAAGCCAACAGAAGTCTCCTAAGTCCATGTGTCTCTCATCAGTTGTTAAGGCCCAGCAGTGGGAAGGGAGCTGTGTACCACTCATCATTGGTGGCAGGTCCTGTGTCACAGTGTTCTGAATCCCATGTAGCCAGCTAATCCTCGGAACCTCTCGTGGGTACAGTAATGACACAGAAAATGCTTTAGCTTGGGTACAGTGACTAACGGCTGGTGAAGACATGGCTATCCTCTCGGTGCCCAGAGAACTGCTAGGTTACCTCATCCAAACTCAAATGAAAGATACTGAAGAACCCAAGCTGAAAACGGGCTCTCACTTCAAGGGCCTAATATTTATGCCTGGAAGTACTGATCACAAAAATAAGAGAAATTAAACAAATACACAAAACTAGCAAGAACCCTACCCCCTACCCCAGGCTGTGCTATGGTGGCATCTAATAGACACAGCAACATTCGGAGAGAATACTAAACTTTTTAAAGCTGAAGGTGGGACTGAGAAAATGGCTTAGTTGGCAAAGAGCCTGTCTTGCAAGCATGAAGACTTGCGTTCAATCCCGAACCCCCATCTAAAAACAGCCAGGCCTGGTAGTGCACACCTATAATTTCAGTCACGGGGAGGTAGTAGCAGGACTCCTGGGGCTTATTGGCTAGCCGGCCCAGCCTGATCAGGACAGTGAGAAAAACCCTGCCTCAAAATACAAAGTGAGGGCTAGAGGGATGGCTCAGTAATGAAAAGGATTCAGTCTTCCAGCGGCTCCAGGTTCAGTTTCCAGCATCAAGATGGCAGCTCATGCACATCTGGTAACTCTAGTTCCAGGGGAAGCCGACACCCCTTTCTGGTCCTGACAGGCATTGAACACATGCGGTGCACATACTTAAAGGCAGGTGTGCACGCATATGCATAAAATAAAAATTAAAATAACTTGAAAGAATTCAAGAATTCAATTTATCAGTCATTGTTGGACGCCATCTTGCCAGGCACCCTTCAAATCAGAGGTAGTAGGCTGATAACTCCATTAAGTACTTTGTAAAAAAAAAAATGGATTTTTACCTGGACTTATGGGAACAGCAGCAACAACGAAAATTTCCCTTGAATTTTATTTAATGGTTTAAAAGATGTTTCCTCCTCCCCCAGTATTGTTAAGAGAAACAAATTTTAAAATCTATTTTATTCGGGGGGGGGGGAAGCTGGTGCTCACTTTGTCTTCCTTTGTTAAAGGGCAGTTTCTAAGGAAAACATTAAAATAAAGGACTCGCTGTAAATCCATCCTAAAGTTTTAGAAACTCCAAGTTGAGTAGAGTCTAAATAAAAGTCATAATTGTCAAAGCTGACTTGAGAAATACTGTCTTACTCAGTGTTCTATTGCTGTGGAGAGGCACCATGACCAAGGCGACTCTTGTAAAATAAATTGTTTCATTGGGGAATGGTGGGAGGATGCTAATACTCATGGTGTTGGAGCAGTAGCTGAGAGCTATATCTTGCTCCATGGTGGGGGTGGGGGAGAATGGGGGGAGAAGGAGAGGGAGAGGGAGAGACTGGCATGGGCTTTTGAAACCTTAAGGCCCACCCCTAATGACACACTTCTTCCCTCCATTAAGACCACACCCCCTAATCCTTGTAATCCTTTCAAACAGCTCCACTCCCTGCTGACTAAGCATTTAAATATATGAGCCTATGGTGGCTATTCTTGTTCTAAGCCCCACAAATAGGAACCTGGAACCAACCACTGAAGAGGGGCCTGGAGCCACGTGGATCCACCATTCACTTTTCTCTTCCATGGGATTGTCAGTCTCTACATCAATCTTCAGCATAAAACATGGGGTCTTTCCAAAGCTGTTTTATAAAGCATACTTAAAGCTAACGCCAAAACCTGAGAGCACCGGCTGTTTAACTGCAGTTCAGTTAACACACACACACACACACACACACACACACATGGCTAGTTTACAATCACCTGTAACTTACAGGTCTCTATGGGTACCCACATACATGGCATATGTGAACACTCATACACATACAAATAAAAATACAAATAAATCTTAAACAAATACAGAGTCACTTCACTTTGAGTGGATCAAACCTAGCAAAATTTACAGAGAGTAATGTAATGTCATACTGATGAGGATGTTTATTTCAAGATTTGAAAGATTGTTTTAACATAATCGAATCATGCATCCTAAAAATATTTGAACTTCAGCTCAAATTATCTCTTCTTACTTTGGAAACCAAGAAAAAAAAAATCTGAATCTTAGTGAGCTATAAAACATGTGTTCTACATGTATACCTAAACATATACAAAGCCAAAAACTCATTCCCATACTTAACTGTTAAACACATAAACATAAACCTATGAAAAAAAAAATCCAAGAATATCTACTGTTCTTTAAAAAAAATGTTGTTTTTCAGGGGCAGAGAGATGGGTTAATGGGGTATTTGCTACCACACCTGCAAACCTGATTTTGAGTTGCAGGACCCACACAGCGGGAGGAAAACTGACTCCCACGAGTTGTCCTTTAACCTCCACATTCACAGGTGGTATAACACCTGTAACTTACTCTTGTTACTGTGTGTTTGCATATGCTGTATGTATGGGTATCCATAGAGACCAGTAGAGGGCGTCAGATCCCCTGACACCACAATCACACTGTATCAGGTGAGCATTAATTAAGTGTAACTAAACCTTTTAAATCTTGTTCTTAAAATCCCAGTTGGCACCACAGAGTAAAAAGAAGATAGAAACAACAGATAAGAATTCAGAAAGGTAGTGGCCGGCTTTATCATTCAAGAATACATGATCGTCTACTTGAAACTCTAAAGAAATCCACTGAAGGCAGTAGGGTTGGCAAAGTCTGTTAAAACATAAACTAGAAGCTCTTGTGTGTCACATAGACATCAACAATCCCTAAAGAGAATGGTTCAAGGTGGGAATGAGGAAGAGTCTTGGAATACGTGGCTGGTAAAAGCTTGTGGAGGGAAATGATCGCTCGATTCAAAGTCACTATAAAAATGTTAGTATCCATACACCATACATGAAGGGTAACAAATAGTCAGGGTGTAGGTTCACAGGCTGGCCCTACTAAACGGCAAATCTGAGAACTTGACCAAGATATTTTCCTCCAACAAATGTTTAATCAGTGATGTTCTAGGAGACTAAAGTGAGTCTCTGGGAACAAGGTGGAAGCAAGGCCAATTTCTGGGAATTTATCTTTAAAAACTCCAAGAAGAATCCAGCATTTTCTGTGGAAATATGTCTGTTGTACGGGTTGACTTTCTTGACTTTATTACTTGTTTGTGCATATGTGTGCATTTCTGTGTGGGCATGTGCACAGAAGCCAGGAGAGGACATCAGATTCCCTTGAACTGGGGTTATAGGGCTGGAATTATTGGTGGCTGTGAGCTGTTTGATATGTGTGCTGGGAACTGAACTTGGGTCCCTTGTAAGAGTAGCAGATGACCTGAACCACCGAGTCATCTCTCCAGCTCTGACTTTCTAGACTTCAGACATTACAAATTTAATACATTTAATATATGCATATTATTAAAAGTTAACCAGTGCCTGAGGATGTACACATGTAGCCCTGAGTCCAATTGTTATTACGACAAAATTTTTCAAAAGACTATTTTAAACCGAGGCACTGCACAGTACATTCAGCCCAGGACCTCACCTTTTAAGTCTGAGCATATTAGGAAAACCCTCATTAAACAGCTGCCCAGCAATCACTGCCGTGGCAACAAAGAGGAGAACTCTTAAATAGCCCCTGCATCCCAACAGTTCAACAAGCAGCATCTTCAAGGCCTTTCTTTCCCTGCTGTTTACTAGCATTTCTGCAGCATAGGCAGAAAAGCAGGGCAGGGTGCACTCCCAAGTTATGCCCCCTTGTAACTGATTGGACACTATGACCAAAGTGTCCTATCATTTGATACTCCCAACACAAAACATACAAATTATTTTTAAAGTGAGTGATAGGGGGTAAAAATTCATTAGGTCAATGACCTTCAAAGCTGACTACATTATAGTGTGATCATGTGTTTGTGGTGTGTGTGTGTGTGTGTGAGAGAGAGAGAGAGAGAGAGAGAGAGAGAGAGAGAGAGAGTCTCAGCTACTACACATTAGTATATATCACTTGAGAGTCATATCAAAGTGTTTATTATAAACAATCAAACTACTAAAACAAATAAAAATATCATGAGCCTATTGGGATTCATACACTCTATTAACACTGACCCATACTCCTACAGTGGGCTTGAATGCAGTGTTAATTGTGGTTATATTGTGGTGGTTAGCCAAATACCTTTCATAGGCCTCTTAAATTTCCAAATATCCCAGAGGGGGAAAAAACAGGTTTTTGCAATCACAAAGACATGCCAGAACTTTTTATGCATGTGTAAGTACACATATACGAGTGTGTGGATGTGCATGTGTGTGTGCGTGTAGGTGTGTGCGCACATGTGTATGTGTGTGTGTCCTTCATGTGGCATTATCATAGAGGTCAGAGGACAACTTTTAGAAGCCTCTCTGGCTCTTCCTTCCATCTTTTGTGAGTTTGGGGAATTGAACTCAGTTCATCACTTTTTCATGGCAATCCCCTTTACCCACTGATTCATCTCAGTGGCCCCATAATCTATTTTTTAAGACAACAGGAAAACAACATCCCAGAGGAGAGTGGCACTAGGGACATGGGAATTTGCACGCAGCCACCCCGCCCCGCCCTTGATTATCAAATAAAGAGCTGTCTGGGATGGATGTTGACAACTGGACTGGTGTTTGGCAACCGAGGTCTATGTGGAGTGTTCTGGGTAGACCTTCCATGAGGTCATGCTGACAGGTGTGAGAGGAGGAACATGGAGCCTGAGAACAGCGAAGGGGAAGAGACACTGGCCAACAGGATCGGAGGCAGCCTGTCTGGCTGGGGCTCCTGCCATTGGTTTCCCAGGCAGAAAAGGTGAACCATGGGAGATTACAATCCACAGCCAAGCTCCAGCAGGCTAAAGCAGGCCCATCCATCCCTTCTTGAGGAAGCCTTGACCATCTTCGTGTTATTGTAAGACCCAAGGGCCAAGTGGTGCAAACAGAAAGCCTTTTGTGGTGAGAGACTTCCAAGCAATTGAATGCAAAACTGGTCAAGGAGGCATACATCTGTAATCCCAGCTCCCAGAGGCAGAGGCAGGAGATGGCCCGTTCCTGGGCTCCACAGAAAGAGCCGGTCTCAAGCTACACGTCCAAAAATACTAAATGCAGTAGAGGACAGAATTAACTAGACTAGGACATGACTCCATGATTTAAAAAGTTGTTTGTTTTTTTTTTTTAGGCTTAAAATAAGCAAACCAGTATCAAGTAGAGCATAGTTAGGTTTCAATAAACTTCTGGCCTTTCCCTGTCCCAGGTAACAGATTTGATTTTCTTTTCTTTTCTTTTCTTTTCTTTTCTTTTCTTTTCTTTTCTTTTCTTTTCTTTTCTTTTCTTTTCTTTCTTTCCTTTCTTTCTTTCTTTCTTTCTTTCTTTCTTTCTTTCTTTCTTTCTTCCTTCCTTCCTTCCTTTCTTTCTTTCTTTCTTTTCTTTTTTTAAAAATACTTTTACTTTTATCAGTTTCCCTGCATGTATGTCTGCAAGAGTGTCAGACCCCTGGAACTGGAGTTGCAGACTACTGTGAGCCACCATGTGGATGCTGGGAGTTCAACCTGGGTCCAATGGAAGAGCAGCCAGCACTCTTAACCACTGAGCTATGTCTCCAGCTCTAGTTTTTATCTCTTAAGTCTTATTTAATATAACACGTTCATAATGCTTCAAAAGGATTAGCCAGGGTGGTGGTACTTGCCTTTAACCAGGCAGATGTCTGTGAGTTCAAGGCCACCCACGTCTATATAGTGAGTTCTACCCCAAAGGGAGAGGTGGGGTACCTAGACGTGGGTGTGTGGATCAAGGGAGCAGTGTCTGAGCTGCTGCATAGAGGTGACTCTGCCAGTCAGATTTCTGGCTTTTCTGATTTTAGGAAAGATTTTTGTATTTGGCACTTGCCATAGGAGACATCACAAGGCTAATCAAGGGTTGGAGGGATGGCTAAGTGGGCAAGAGAGCTCACTGCTCTTACGGAGGACCTGAGTTCAGTTTCCAGTACCTACAATGGGTGACTCACAAACACCTGTGACTCCAGCTCCAGGGGATGTGACATCATCTTCTGGCCTCCGTGGGTACTGAACTCATGTGTACAAATCTACACGCGCACACACTTTAAATTTTTATAAAAAAGATAACCCAAACCAAAATCCAGTGGAAAAGTCTATCTAGAAAGCCCTTTTCTTTACAACAGAATAAGTTTATAGCTTATAACAATATGATCAGAAATATTTGAAAAAGCTATATAGTAAGTCATTTTTGCAATTAACAAGGAAGGTGACATGAGCCACTGACTGCTCTTGCACCCATATGGTGGCTCACACCTCTGTACCTCTAGTTCCAGGGAAGATGACACTCTTGTGGCCTCCTTGGACTCTGCATGGACATGGTATTCAGGCATACATGCAAGCAAAACACCCATACACATAAAAATAAATAAAAATGTAGAAATGGAAAGTGTGAAATGGTTGGCATTGTAAGCTGAGGTTTAATGGCACAGGCTGAAGGCAAAGCAGAACTGTGAAGTCTCAGTAAGGTTCCAGCTCTGCCCTGGCTGCAGCACAGGCCAGAGCAGCGTTAATGAACGCTCCCAAGTCAGCAGCCGTGCTCACAAGCTTAAGAATGGCCATGAGGTACAGGGCAGCTGGTTAAGGCTGAAGGTCCCCAAAGCACATGGGGAGCAGGGGTTCTTGAAGAGCCCCTCCAGCCACACAGGTCACTCCTGGGAATTTGCTGAGCATATGAGCCCCTCTACCTGTGCTCACAAGGCCTCCAGATGGTTCTGACATAAGCCTACCAGTGTAGAAGATGTTAGTAAGGTTTCTAGTGTGGGATGACCTGATGCCTGCCTGCTTTAGAGGGCAGTGTGGTGACTAGGGCCTTGTTCCAAACACATATTGCAAAGGTCCTTGGAGATTGGGCCAATGGAAAAGTCGTCTGTTTGTCATGTGTTACCATAGTAACAATAGCTCAAAGCATCATTTACTCCTATAAGAAAAGTCTCCCTTGCAAGAGACATTACTTAGAGAAAGATCACCTTGTCCTGAGGAGACCAAGTGCTGGAAGAACAAATAGGGTCAGCGTGTGTGCCAACGTCTATCTACACCTCTCCAGCCCTTGATCCTGGTGAGCACACCCTAACTGCCCATTATGGAAGGCATGAGTCCTCCTCAGGCGGACAGTGGACGTCTGAAAGATGACATTTCCACATAATGAAGAACCCCCTAAAACACCTCAACATGAATCTAAAACAAAGATCACCTCTCTGTCTATGACCGTCTTCCCCGAGGTCTATAGGCAGTCTTAATCTATGGGAAGTGCTAGCAAAACAAGCCCACCTCTGTCACCAAAATCAATTTTATTTTCAGTATAGCTTTTTTTTTTTTTTCTTTTCACTTTGCAGTGGTAGGGCTTTGTGCACGCCAAGTAAATGGCTTTACCTCGGAGCTACACCTCCCCCCCCCCAGCCTAATTATCTTTATAGTTTGTAAATCTGTTGACCACCTCATCCGATGTTCCAACAGCTGGGAGATGGTGGCTCTGTTATCCCCACTTTACAGAAGAGAAAACAACTGCTCACTCAGTACTGCAGAGTGGGCATCCATGCTTGACGTAAAGACAATATGTGGAAGAATGCCTAGCCTTGCTTGACTTTATGGTCTGCCAGGTGACACTGACTAGAAGTCACTCAGGTAGGGTTTCTGGCAGAGACAGGGTGAGGAGCTTGAGACTCAGCTGGTGATCTGTGGGTCACAGAACCCACAAAACCTGCCGTGACATCTAGAATCCTCCTGGGCTCCGACTACCAACAACCAAGGGAGGGGTGGCATTAAAGTTAATTAAGCTCTGACTACATACCAGACATTAATCTGCCGGCATCAAGTCGATCCAATAGTCCCCTCAACATACCCATTTCACAGACAAGAACAGGGCACAGAAAGGTAATCTTTCCAGCAACTTAACCTCTTGTACCTTTGGCACAGAGGAGGTATCAAGCACCAGTGAACCCCGCCTGGGGTGGCAGCCATCACAGGAACCTGGGTCATGTTTCCAAAGTTGGCATTCGGGCCACGTTTCCCACACTGTCTCCCAGAAAGGGAAAAAGTGTTGGGATTCAGTCCTAAGCTTCCACTGACGGTATTAACAGCCAGGACTCGCTGAGACCAGCCTAGGGTTTTTTAGACTGTTTATCGATGTAACACTGGCTGATTTGCCCGGAGCTGTCTAAGAAAAATCAGAGGCAAAGAGCTTCAGAGGAAATACCACAAATTAAAGACACGAGGGAGGCAGCTGTTTGAGTAAAGGCACACACCTAGCAGCTGTGATTTGTCTTTTCAGGAGCATTGAATAAAACAGAATCCTTGCTGCTGTGAATTAATCCCCTCCCCCATTTTAAACTACTCTTTCTGGAACAGTACAAGCCAGCTTTTAGAGATTGGTCAATCTTACGGTTTTTTTTTTTTTTTTCTTTTTCTCCTTTCTTTCAAGGAAGGGAGCAGAGAACAAGCCGGCTGGAGCACTCAGGCAAGGAGAAAATTACAGTGTGACAGCATGGGGTCTGCTCCACGCTGCGAGTTAAAGGGACTGGGGGGAGCACAGCTGTCAACAGCAGCCGGGAGGAGTCACTTCTGCTCTCATTCTCACTGAATAAAGTACCTCACCATCAGAGAGCTCAACTACAAGAAATCGAACAGTGAGTTCCAGGTTTTTGCTTTTTTTTTTTTTTTTTTTTTAACACAGTCGCTCCTCCAAGCCACATCTCCAACCCCAGAAATGGGACTAATATGTTGACCTCAAGTGAAGTGCCTTCCACATCTGCACTCCTTGGTCTTTAATAAGGCTGGCCCTCCCAGGACAGTGGCTCTTTGCACCGTTCTTTCTTTGTCTGTGAAATGGGAATGGGATGGCTCCTTCTTCATGAAGTGAACATGCAAGCCAAGTGGGTGAACGAACTGGAGCTGCTCAGCCACACGAGACAAGCATCCACGGGGTTCTAGTTATTCAGGGTGCTTATTCCGGGGGGTGGGGGAGGGAAAGAAACATTTGGATGGGGAAATAACCTGCAGGCTTCCCACCGGCTGCGAATTTCACAGCTTTAAATTATGAAGCTTTTGTATATGAAGTGAAAACCGATGATAGAATACACCCGAAAGGCAGCGCTTACAAAAAGTGAGGAAACCTGCCCAAACTCACTTCAGGTGAGGGCAAAGCAGGGAACATCTCAGCGTGTCCCCTCCAAGGAACCTTTCTAATGCAGGCTTGCCAGAGAACTGTGAACCCTTCCTCACCTTGGCTATGACAAGCTGCTGCTGTGGGCATATTTTGGGGAGGGGAGTTCTAAACACCCTCTGGGGTCTATTGATCCTGTAGCAAACATCTTACTTTCTAAGGCTTTAATTTATTAATAGTTCATTAGAACCAGGTTCTCAGTTTCAAACTCGTTATATGGCTGAGGGTGGTATTATGACTCTAATGTTTCTACCTTCTGAGCGCTGGGGTCAAGAACCCGGCGGTGAATCCTTCCCAGGGTTTGGTGCCTGAAATACTCTGGCCACTGACTTATAGCCTCAGCCCCATTACAGGGTTTTAAATGCTGAAAACATCAGACAGAAAGGTTCACAAGGCGGCAGCAGTGACTGGGACACCCGGGTACTTCAGTCCACTCTGTCAAACAGACTCTGCACCAGGTAGCTGCGAGTAGCCACATCCACCTGCGAGCTTCGAGCTTCACAGCGGCAGTTCCTCCCACCACCCAGGCACCGGGGGCTGGAGGGGGGACGATCGTCCCCTCCCCCACTCTCGATTATGTCCAAGAACCAACTCTGAGGAAACTGGTTACACTCAGGTGTCACTCCCGCCTCCTCTAACAGGGACACCAAAGCTCCCATGAAAGCTTATTAACAGAACAATTAATCCGCACCAAAAAAAAAAAAAAAAAAAATCACAAACCCACCCAACACCTAGGAGAGCTTCAAGTCGAAGGCTAAGGGTACGGATGCGCAACGCGTGCTCCCGCCCCCAGGGACACGAAAGGGGCTCAGGCCAGGGCCACCTCGGGGTCGCACTGGGACAACCTGCGCTCAGGCGGCTTTGGAGAAGCCGGGCTCGGCGACCGGCAGGTAGGCAGGAGGGCGTGGGCACTGGCGAGCCGACGCCGCGCAGAGTAAAGTTCAAGCCGGATCTCACCTCCCGGCGGCCACCTCGCTAAGACTGTCCCCCACTTCACAGTTCTTGGTGACTCCCGGTGGCTCGCACGCTCCCACCCACTCCAAGCACCCGCCTCTCTTCTGTTCTCCCAAGCAGACTCAAGAGCAACGCAGAGATCAGGCTGGAACGGGCCCGGGAATATCGGGTGTTGCCTACGTACCCAGCGCTAGCAGAGCGAGCTGTCCGGTCGCGGGGACCATCTTCCGAGCGCAGGGTGCTGCAGCCACCGCGCTCCCTGCGGTTGGCGAGTAGCCGCGCGCCGCCGCGGTGTGCGCGGGGGGGAAAAAGGCGCAGGCGACAGGGCCGGCCCCCCCGGCGCGCGGGCGGAGTGACGACCGCGCCTCCCGGTGGCACTGGCCGGCGCGCTGCCCGCGGCGGAAACGGGAAAGAGGTGGAGGTTCCCGCCACCTCTCTGCCTTAGGCGACCGGGGAGAGGCGGACCACCCTCCCGCGATGGGGCGCCCCCGAAGGCGCAGGGGTGGGGACTGTAAGCCGGGGGCGGGGACCTGCGCCCCGATCGCGACAGCCAGTCACCACCCTGGGCCAAGGGCCAGGCAGGAAGCGCCTGGTTTCAGACACCTCCCTGCAGTGCTTGAGCCCAGGGTCGCCGCCCGAGTCCCCTGCGTAGTAGCCGAGTCCAGGCTGTAGGCGGCGGAGCGGAGTCGCTCAGGATCCAGTCACCTGTGCTAGGGGCTTCTCCATGGCACTCTTGAGCAGGAGCCTGGAGACCCGAGAGCTTAGCCAGTCACCTGGCAAGACCTGACTCAAGAAAAGCGCTCTCTTCTTAGTCAGCCAAACACTCATTAAAATCGAATTTCCCCATCCTTGCCGGCCCCGGGACTCCTGCCACCAATTAGGGGCAAAGCCACTCTGAGTCTCTAGATACATTGTGAAGATCAGGATATCTCTGACTACCCTGAACTTAATCTCGCATCAACCCTACTGATCCACTGCTTCAGGGATGCAGGAGCCGGAACAAGAGCTGGCTTTGATACAATTAAGTGCAGAACTAAGGAGAAGCTGGCGGGGGGGGGGGTTGGGGGTGTCAGCTAGATGGCCCGTTCAGGGGTTGTGTCTTTGAGATGGCCCCTGAATCTGAACTATGAGAGGGGAACACAAGAAGGGAAGACTTTTTCTTGGATAGAGAATGAATGGCCTGTGGGTGTTTGGGAGGGGGCACATCCATAGGGGACAGTAACTCCAGAGAGACCACGACTAGCCATAGAGTAATCAGACTGACCCGCTTCCTGCTTTCTGCTGCTGAGCTGCTCCAGATAAGGCCCACTCTCCTAGTAGGTGGAGCGCTGGTCGGGTGTGTTGGATTTGGAATTCTCTTGCTATCTCCTTAGCTGGATGTTCAAAGTTTCAGAGTTGAAAATTCCAGTTTACTGTAAGAACAAAGGACCTCGTCGATTCCAAAAGAAGGCCCAAGCGATTGGCCCCAATGTGTGGGTTCTGTGTTATTCACCTTTCAGTTGCTGAGACAGAATGCATGTGGTAAGCAACTTAAAAGGAGATTTGGTTTTCTGTTCTAGTTCGAGGTCCCTTGGCCAGCCTTGTAGCTTTGGGTCTGGGAAGAAGGACGTAATAATGGAGAGCATCAGCTCAAAAGCAGGGGAGGGGGGGTCCCAATATCCCCTCCAAGGGTACACTCCCAGTGTTCTAATTTCCTCCAATAGGGCCCCACCTACTGAAGTCTCCACCATCTCTCTCTAGCGCCACCCACTGGGGGACCAACCAAGCAGCAAATGAGCTAAAATGGGAAAACAAAAAACAAACAAATAAACAAACAAACAAAAACAATAAAAAACCAAAACCCTCCAAAACCAAAAACCAAACCAAGCCAAACAACAACAACAAAATGGCGTTAAGTTCAAACATCCTTTTGTCTTAATTAATTGATTGATTAATTTTTTGGGACCCAGGATCTCACTATGTAGTCTCATCTGGCCTTGAACTTACAGAAATCTACCTGATTCTACCTCCAGAGTGATGAGATTTGAGGCCTGTAGAGCCACACCAAGATCCAAGCTCCCTATTTTGGAAAAAAAAAAGTTTATATTGCTTGTATAAGTTTTTTGATGGTATGTGGTACATGTGTGTTTGGAGTCTGATCCTCCAGAACGATACAGTACCTGCTCTTCTGGCAGCTGACCCCTTGAAGCTGGTTACATATGGTTACATACTACCATGTGCTGAGAGCCGCTACAAGATGACAGGGGCTCTCACCCACTGAGCCATCTCTCCAGTCCCACCTTAAGAGCAACAGTTAAGATCTGCACCATAACAGATGGGATGGTCCAATACTTTGAAAGTGGTGTGAATTTATATAGAAAGCCATCCCTTCCCTACACTGACTAGAAACTATTGGACTTCCTTCTTTATGCTTGTGACTGGCTAGTGAAGGTCCCCAGACAGTCATTTCCTCTATCCATTGCATAGAACTTTCCTATGGCCTTCAGCACGAGGGCTCACTTCCTTCAGTTTGACCTGGTCCTGTCCTGGGGCTTGCCTGTTCCCTTGGCTACAAGAGGCAAGGAATCGGGGCTGGGGACTGGCGCATGTGCGGAGCAGCAAGGCTGAGGTTGGCTGCCAGCTGTCTGGGAATCAGATGTCCTGGTCCTCTGTCCAATGCCCACACACTGTTGAGGCTGGCAGAACCGAGCAAGTGGGCTGGTCCCCTGAAGGGCTAGAAAATATTTTTAATCAGAAGATAATTTGTGGGGCTGTGGAGATGGCTCAGAAGTTAAGAGCACTTGCTGCTCTTGCAGAGGGCAAAATATGTACACTGGGAAGTCCAGCACTCAACGTGGTGGTTCAAAACCACCCATAACTCCAGTTCCAGGAAAATTGGTGCCCTCTTCTGACCTTGATGGGTACTAAACATACGCATGATACAAGTACACACACACAGGTAAACACCCACATATTTTGCCAGCTTGAAAACTAGAATGTACACAACTCCAGGTACATTCTTTCTTTCTGTCTCTACCCCTTCCTCCCCTCCGTCCCTGCCTCACTGCCTCTCCCTCACACCTTCTTCTCTTCCCCTCGCTGTCTGTCTGTCTTTTTTAGGATGGACCTTGTTATATAGCTGGGAACTTTCTCTTCTCCTGCCCCAGCCTCTTCATTGCTAGGACAACAGAAGTGTGCCACCACACCTGGCTTAGAGCATACCCGAATACTTGAAAATCATTTGTTACTCCCCAAGATTTTCTTGAGCTGGTGTAATACGGTTTTAAAACATTCCAGCTTTTTTTTTCTTTTATGTGCATATGTGTGGCACATACTTTTTTACTTTTATGTGCTTATGCGTATATGCATGTTTGTATGTATGGGTGCCTGTGCACATTTGTGCACACATGCAGAGGCCAGAGGTTGAATCATCGTCGTCTTTCTTTTTACCCCATTCATTCATTGAGGTAAGGTCTCTCGATCAAACCCAGAGCTCACTGATCGGGCTGGTCTGCTAGCCATCTTCTTGTGTGATCCCCTGCCTCTTCTTCCCAAGACTGGAATTTCGGGAAAGTTATTGCTCCACCCAGTATTTATGTGGATTCCAGGGCTCTGGACTCCAGTTCTCACGCTTGCATCAAGTACTGTAACCACTGAGCCATCTCTCCAGATTCCTTCCAGTTTCTTCTAGCAAAGAGATCATCAGGGTTGGGAAGCAAATAGCAAGAGTGATGTTGAAAGTGAAGTTTAAGACTCCTCTGCGCCACTGCCTCAGTTTCCCACATTTTATTAAAGACTTAACTTATTAGGATTGTAGGAGAACTTGGCGCCAGAGTTTGTCTTCTCGACAGTGTTTCATCTGAACAAAGCTGGCTATGAAAGTTCCCCTGGTGGGCTTTCCTCTCCACTCCATGTTCCCTACCCTTCCCCGGCTTAATCATTCCATGTCAATTTCCTTGCTCATGGGTGCACATACATGCATGCCCACACCTCCATGCCTACACACATCTGCATGTGCACACGTACATACTGATATGTTCCAGCTATACAGAATCCATTGCTGTCTGAGCTGAGTAAGGTCCAGTGGTGTCCTTGAGACTGCGAGGAGACTCGGTGCCCTCCTATCCCCTGCATCCCTGAGACTCTTTTTCCCTGTGTACATGCAGAGCTCTCTTTACAAGAATATCCCCTGGATGGAGNGGGGGGGGGGGGGATTCACTCTGCAGAGCCAATCATGCCCATCCCTGAGCAAACAAGAGGACATTGGCAGCGCTGGGGCAGAGAACACCAGCCTCAGCCCAGGCGCCTTTCATCCAAATCTGAGGGTGTGTTTAGCGGGTTCTTCACCCACTTCCCCAGTCTCCCCTCATTCCTGATTATGGGGAGTCACAGGTCCTAGGGCTTTCATCTGGCATTCAGCCAGCCAAGCTGGCCTTGGGTAAACAGTCCCAGAGGTTTCTAGAAGGTCTCGAGGAGGAAATACAGCCATGGGTGTGAGAGGGAAGATGTCTCCCATAAGCCAGTCTCAGAGCCAGTGGCCTGCTGGCTTCAGCATATGCAGGACCTTCACTTAGGAAGCAACACATGGCAAGGGGGGAGAGGGGGATAGAGAGGCACCTGCCAGATGGTAAAAGTCAGAGGTCATGGGGGACCCATTTGGAAGACTCTGGTAATTGAGTTTTGGCGGAATGAGGAGATTCTACCATGACAAGGGATTTAGGGAGAGAAATGGGTGCAGAGGGCGTGGATTGTCTAAGCTTCCACCCCATGGAGGCCCAGCTGTCAGTATGTCCCCTGCTGTAGGGTAGGGCATAGAAGGGCATGCATGCTGGGCTCATTTTGAGTCTTTCTTGCTGTGTGGAGCTCTGCCTTTAGGCATCTGGGTGGTTTTCATTGCCGGTGCTGATCAGCACTGGTGTGACTCCTGCTTCCAAGTCCTGCCTGGTGCTCTGGCTGACCTCAGATGTGGACACTGGAATTATCCCAAATCTTTCCATCCTAGATGACAATGTCCCCAAAGCCTGGGGTGGAAGCTTGGTGTCAATGAACCTGTGGGTGGTACACGCTGGTCCAGGCACTGGTTTCAATGCCCATGGACCTTGAAACACCACCAGTTGTCACAGCAGGGGCATTGTCATCTTACTCAGCTTGGGAACTTCTTAGGGACCTGGATGCAACACAGACAAACCTACTCTGGATTCAGCACATCATGTGGCAGCCCCCTCCCCCACCCCCACATGCTCAGAGGCAGGAGAGTAGTTCAGCTGGACATCCAGTTATGGGTCCATTCTCTTGGCTGCTGTGCCTGAGTAGTCTTGAATACACTGTCACACTTTTCTGGAGAGTGGGAAGATGCCTCCGGAATTCTTGGCAGTTCCTATGGGAAAGTCCCAAATCTAATACCTGGAAACCCTTAAGCAGGTTCAGCTCAGGATGCTGACAGAAACAGTGATGCTCAGAAGTTAGCGGGTAGGACAGGAAGGAGAAAGGAGGCAGGGGAGGTGGCTCAGTCATAGGAGCACTTGCTATGGAAGTTTGAAGACTTAGAATCCATGTCTAGATAATGCACACACACATGCACACGCACACGCACACACACACATACATTACAGGCATGCACCTGTAGCTCCAGCTCAGTGGCGATAGAGAGAGCTGGGTCCCTGGGGGCTCTCCAGTGTCATCTACTTGTCAAGTTCCAAGCCAATGAGAGACCCCGCTTTCTCAGTTAACAAGATGAACAGTACCTCAGGAACCAAGGTTGTCCTGTGGTTGCCTCACACAGTTATGTACATGGATACACACACACACACACACACACACACACACACACACACACACACACCTAAAGGTAAAGGAAAGAAAAATCAAGGCAAATGGGACTTGCTTATCCCTACCTGATGAACTTAATAAATTCTCCCTAAGGTCAAAGGAAAGGGGAAATGAAAAACAGGACAGATAAGACAGACAACAACAGTCAAAATATTTTTAACAGGATGCTCAGGAAGACAGCAGAGGGTGACAGAGGAGACACTGGTCTTCTGTCCCAAACCAGAGGTAGCAGGAAGGAGGGAGGAGTTACATCTCACATCTCCATGGAGATGGAGTCTTCTTTCGAAGAGACTGCAAATGTCAGGACATATCAAACTGCATGAGGAGCATGTGGGGAGCCTGTGGCACTGACCAAAGCTGAGAGAGGAGAGATCCCACCAGCACATCACACCAGTGGGATCAGGTCAGCTGGAGAGAAGGCTTGGCAGCCTTCTAATTTATGATGAGAGGCATACTGCCAGGAGCCCAGGGATGTTCGGAGTCCCTGTGGTAGGAGTCTGTGCAGGCAATGACTCCTTCACTGGGTCTGCTCCTGTTTGTAATACAGCTTTCGCTGAGAGCCTGTTGTTTCCCAGGAACTTGACTTTGGGCAAGCCCTTCTGCTCTGTGGGAGATGATGAGGAAAGGAGAGTCAGGGTGCTTCCAAATGAACTTTGTCATATTGATGTTTGTCAGATAATGCCAAAGACCACAAAGCCATTGCCATGGAATTCTGAGTGGAAATGGTTGGGATACAAAACTCGGTTTCTTATCAAGATAGTTCAGATAAGAAACTATAAAAATGTCAACCACCTGTGTCCCACCCCGACTGAAAAATATTCCGCAGAAAATACCCCTGCCAAGTCAACAAAACAGACTGAACAAGGTGGAAGAAGCAAGAGCCAGTGTTGATGGATGAAGACAGGCGTGAACCTGGTGTTGACCCAACTCACATTTTTAACGTCTGTAGTGCCCGCTGCTGTTGCCAGTAGCACGGAGAGGTTCCTTCCTTTCCCACAAGATTGGCAGCAAGCCTGGGTCCACAAGGTGAAGCAGGACGGTCCCTGGGTCACTGCTGAGGATTAGCCTAGGGGTGGGCACATGGTCAAGCCTGGCCAGTGAAGTATCAGGGAGTCTCGGAAAGCCTCTGGGGAAGAAATTCTCCCTTTTGATGAGAGAGTCCTAAGGCAGTCTTTCCTCCGTCCCTGCCTCTGGATGAGACAGATGTAGTTTCGGTGTCCATTTTGTGACCATGAGGAGGAGACTGCCAGATTTTGTATGGAGGATGGGCTCAAGAGGGTATTGAGCTGGATTACTGGGTTGTATGGAGTTCATTAGAAGAATTATTAACACTGTGAACAGCTAGAGAGTCCATAGTAAGGCAGGAGCTACGAGAAGAGTCCAGGCCCTATCACTGAGACAGACAGCATGGTGGGTTCTCTGAGGAAAGAAATCAGAGCCTGTGTAGCAGAAACAGGAGTCTGTCCTTACAGCTTCCTGAAGATGGGGACGTTTCACAGCCAGGATCTTGGATTCCCAGGCTTGGAGGCAGGAAACAATGGAGAGCAGAGTGTGGCCCCTGATACCCCTTTGATGTACAATCATCTCCCCAGGTGAGAGCTTCTGATCCCATTAGCTAAGGACTCACAGTGTCTCAGAAAGGTGCCTGTGAGATGGGAGGGGGGAGGGGAGAGCCTAGGGTTTTTGTTTTGTTTTACGTTACATTTTTACAAGGAGACTCTGAGAGCTGTCCACCCCTCACTGGGCATTGGACTACTGCTGAACCATCCCTCGTCCTCTTCTCTTGACTGTCTCTCTGTCTTTCTGTGTTTCTCTGTGTCTCTGTCTCTGTGTCTGTCTGTCTGTCTGTCTGTCTGTCTGTCTGTCTGTCTGTCTCTCTCTCTCTCTCTCTCTCTCTCTCTCTCTCTCTGTGTGTGTGTGTGTGTGTGTGTGTTTTGATGTGCTTGTGTGGAAGGTACCACACTTGCATACACGTGGAGGCCACCTTGGTGTCTTCTTCAATCTTTCCAAGTTTTAAGCCTGGACCTTACCAATCCCAGTAGACTAACTGGCCAGTGAGCTCCAGGCATTCTCTGCCTCCATCTTCCCAGTGCTGGAATTACATCGGGCAGACGCTACCATGCCTGACTTTCTGTGGTGCTGGAGATCAAAATCAGGTCGTCATGCTTTTCCAGTGAGCATTTTACCCACTGAGCCATCTCCCAGCCTACTCCTGCCACCTTTTCTGTGTGATATGGTTAAGTGCCCTTAATGTCTGAGGCACTGAAGAAAACTCTCAAAAGAAAATACACGATAAGCCATGTGTAGTGGCACATACCTGTATTCTCCAGGACATGCAATCTCCCATGAGTTTCAGGAGAGCCCAGAGGCTGTGGTGCTGGGATTAAATCTAGGACCTCATGTATGGTAGGCAAGGACTCTAAGGACTCAACTGAGCTACATCCCCAACCCCTAGGTCTTCTTCTCCAAACTTAGCTTAATATTATTGTGTTTGTGTGTGCGCGCATGTGCAGCTATGGAGGGCAGAGGCCAACTTTGTGGAGCTACCTCTGTCCTTCCACCTTTTGTGGGGCTCTCCTCAGACTTTTGCAGCAAGCACTTCTACTTGCTAAACCATCTTGCAGGCTCCAGCTCTCTTTTTAATGTAAAAAAAAATCTGACCAGAGGATTTAAAGAAATATACCTAGTGAAAATAATAACAGGCAAAGCAGGTAGCTCATAAAGTCATCTGGGGGGTGGGTATGAGAATTACGAAGAAAAATTGCAGCAAACCAGAAAATAACACCCCCTTTCCTTCGTAGTACTGAGTTGAATTTCCAGCCCTAGAAAGCAACCCTTAAACAAGATTGGTTCTAGAAATAGAAGCATCATAGGGACACCCCATGCCTCCTGGTGTCTTGTGCCCCACTAAAGAACACTTCCTGTTTCCTGTGCCTTCCTCAGTCTCCTCCCACAGGAAGTTAGGTCTGCCCACGTGACTTTGAACAGCCATGTTGGACTTTGTCTAACATGAGCGCATGGGGGTCAGAGACAAGCCCCCGACTCCTGAACTCAGCCTTTCCATGGAATTGGGCTTCAAGCCTGCCGACCTCGGAGCTATGAGAAACCGTAAAAACGTCAGTTTAAAAAAAAAAAAAGTCAGTTTCAAAGTCCTAATTCTCAGTGTGGCTTTCACACAGCAGTAAATGAGGGACAGACTCCAGTGCCCCTCTCCACCGGTGACTCCACAAAGGGATGGAAATGGTAAAGATACCATGAAGTTCAACAACCCAATTCCACTAATTTAATATATACAACTCAAACCTTCCTGTCCTATAAACACAAGCACATTTCTTTGGAGACTTTTTAGAAGATTAAAGAGAAGTGCATGCTCATGATCCTTGAGTAAAGGTGTTTGCTAATCGGTCCGTCCACCTGCATTTAATCTCTAGGACCCATGGTGAAAGGAGAATTTTCTGCTGACCTCCCATGTCCACATGCATCTGAACATGTAGACCACACTCAGAGACAAACAAACAATTAATCAAATAAAATCCAAACTAAATTTTGATTATTACTAGAGAAGTTCTCAGTTAATGGATTTTTATTTTATTAAAACACTAGGAGAGGTTGTGGTAGAGGCCAGTAAAGATGCTGACTTAGCCACTATTACACTATGTTTTCCAAATAATTTGATTTGTTGATGACACCTTTTTGCTGAATCTACCTTCTGCCTTCCTTTCCCTAATGATTTGAAATAATATCTTCATCACAGTCACCCCTCCCTTTATAGTTTATATTTGCTTTTATTTCCTAATTCATCCTAAACGTCTACTGTTTTATACTGCTTTAACTTTATAATTTGGTTACAGTTATTTTTCCCTACAGAAAACTTTTCCCAATTAATATTCCAACAGTGGTCCAGATTCATAGAAATTATTAATCCTTTAGGTCATGCACATTGTGGTGATTAGTCTTAATTATCAGCATGACAGAGGTAGAATTACCTGGAAAGGGAGCCTTAATGAGGGATTGTCTAGATCAGGTTAGCCTCTGGGCTTACCTGTTAGCTGTGGGGGACTGCCTTGATTACACTGAGATGATGACCCATCCACTTTGGGTGGTACCATTCCCTAGGCAGGGAATCCTGGATTGTTTAAGAGCAGAGAAAGTAAGCTGAGCACCAGCATGCATACATTTGTCGCTCTTTTCTCCTGACTGCCAATGTCATGTGACCAGCTGCTCCTGATGCCTTGACTTGGTTGCCAAGATGGACTGCCTTGAACTGTGAGTTACAGTGAACTTTCTCTCTTAAGCCACTTTTGTCAGGGTATTTTATCACAGCAGTAGTAGAGACATACATCCTGGAGAACATGAAAAAGACTATGAACTGTTGTCCTTGTTTCCCTAGATCTGCATTTAGATATGTGTCTTAATCTCTATAAAAATACAGATTATTTTATCAGTAATAAAAGGCTCTTTGACGCTCTTAGAATATGTTTATCCTCGTTTACCCCAGCACCTTTACTTTTCCTGTGGGGACTAGAGGAAAAGGCTTCACTCGGTGGCTCAGGCTGGCCTTGAACTCACACTGTAGCCCAGGTTGGCCTTGAACTCACATTGTAACCCAGGCTTGCCTCAAACTCACTGTCCTTTGTCCTCTACTTCCCAAGTGAGAGGGTTATATGTGTATATGGCCGTTCCCAACCATAACTTTACATTTCATCCCCTAATATAAAAGAAATAATCTCAGTGACTATTTATGATACACATCTGAAAAATATATCTTGTGGTCACATTCTGTCATTCCCCATAAGTGTGTTAATGTATGTACACAGATGAATACAAGGTTATACATATACCAAAAATGTGGACAGATTGAATGACTGAATTCTTCATTTTGATTTTCCTTGTCTAATTTTCTGTGGTAAGCATCTCTTGCCTTTGCAAGAGTTTTTGTTCCAGAAGGAAGGGTGTTGAGGGTCGTGGGTGAGTTTGGGTTTCAAGGTGTGGTGGGAGAGAAGGTTTCTTCTTTTGTAGCCTTACAGAGGGTCCTGAGCTCAGGGGCATGCTAAGCTTGGGTGTCAGCTATTGGCACTGCTGTCCCAGCAGGGCAGGGATTAAGGCCACCTCACTCCTGCACACAGGCCTCAGTGTGAGCCCAGGCTGAGATGGCCAGTCATGCTGAAAGCTGGAACAAGAGCCCTGTGTCTGCCAGTGTCCGGCACAAAGGACAGAGGTCTCTTGTTTACTTTGGATTAGAAACGTTAAAATGAAAGACAGTAAAAACATTTGAGTTTCCCCTCTTTTTGGTTTCCTACAAAACAAATTGTCGTGAGTCGGGGAAGTTTTTGGTGTCTTGTGCAAATAAAAATCTATCAGACCCGATGGCCAAGGGAGCCGTAGAGAGCCTCCCTTGTTTACCGTTTGCTTTAAGGCTTAAAGGTTAAGAAGTAAAAAGGACCAAAGAGGCCCCTGAATTGTTCATTCATTTCCCAGGAAGTGGGGCATTCCCAGCCCATTGGTCAGCTGGCCAAGTCACCTTTGACCTTTTGCAGTAAGCTCCCTGTAGGCTGAAGCAACACATCATCATGGTCACCCCTCATAGCCCCTCCCTGCTGCTCCAGTCTCACCCTCATGGGGATGGATGGGTATTGTCAGTCAAATACCTTCTTAAATGATTGGGCCTGCCGTGGGACTAAGTTTTTTCAGACAGAACCATTCATAAAACATGAAGATCAAAATGGTCCTATGTTGAAAGCCTGCCAGAGACTCAGGGAAATGAGCCCTTGAAGTATGGTAGTATGGTCCAAATGGTGGATGGGAGCTTGAAATAAGACCACAGTTCTGCACCAATAGCCAGGAAACCTTGCTTTTGCTCTGAACCTTGCTTTTGTCAGTTCACTTACCTGCAAAATGGGGACCTCTGTTCTAAGCAGCATAGAGTCACTGTGAAGACTCCGGGGGATGGCAGGAGTTAAAGGCTCTAAGTTCTAGCCCGTCACAGGAAACTGCATGGTGGACAGCTCACTGGCCACCATCTGTCATCTCCATGGAGCGCTTAATTTAGGAAGATGGGCTAGCTCAGTGCACACACAGGCATGGGCTAGCTCAGTGCACACATAGGCACTGCACTAAGATACCAGGGGCTTCTGTGGCATTAGAAACAGAAGTGTTGGGGCATGGGGATTAGTCCTCCATGTCTGATGACGCCCAGCATCTGACACTCTTACAGTGAGGTGTAGCTGCCTGTAATGGGAGATGGATACCCTCAGCGGGGTCATGGTGTGCTGCTCATCAATGGGCAAGAAAGGGAGAGACATTAATTTAGATCCATTTTGTTATTTCTGCCACCCTCACTGATGCTCATTACAGACAATATGTAGAGAGGCGGGTATCTCAGACTGAAAATTAATTTCCTGTGTGCACTTGTCTGGATGGAGAGATGTCCAGAGAGCTGGTGCGATGATTAGGGTTGTCAACAGACAGAGTCTAGAATCACTTGGAGAGATGGGCTTCTGGGCATGCCTGTGGGGAATTATCTTGTGTCGAGTGAGGTGGGAAGACCCACCCACTGTGGATGGATCCTAGCGGGATTCAGGGCTCTACGAATAGAGAAAGGGGGCAGGGAGCAGCAGGCACTTGCCACCTTCTGCTTCCTGAGTAGACAGGCTGCTTCCAGTTCCTGCTGCCTTGACGTTCCCTCACAATGGACCAAATCCCGGCGTTGTGAGCAGATTTAAACCTCTCCTTGCTTAGGTTGCCTTTGTCAGAGTATTTTATCAGAACAATATAAAAATAAACTCTAAGGCAACTGGCAAAGCAGTTGAGGAGCAGCCCGATGTGTGTGTTTTGGGAGGGTGTGGTTGAAGAGTATAGCATTGGAATGGGGGAAAGTGAGCTGAGCACAACTTAAGCAGTACAAGTGCAATTATTTCATCGAGGGTCTGGTTAGAATAAAAATAGTGAAAGCGACTGGGGACATAGCGCAGGTGGTAGAGCACTTACCCAGCATGCATGGAGCCTGGGTTTAATCACCAGCACTGCATAAACCAGGTGTGGTGCTGCACACCTGCAACTTTAGCACTTACGTAGGTAGCACAAAAGGATTAGAAGTTCCAGGTCATCCTTGATTAGTTAGTAAGTTTGAAGCCATCCTGGGCTTCATGAGACCAAAGACAACTCTCTGAAGAGATGGCTCAGAGGTTAAGAATGCTTGCTGCTCTTGCAGAGGATCCAAGCTCATTTCCCAACACTCAAGTAGAGTAGCTCACATCCACCTGTAACTCCCCCTCTTGGGCATCTGAGACCGTCTTCTATTCTCTGAGGGTACCCCCAGGTATGGGCATGTACACACACACACATACACACCCTTAAAACAACAAAAACAGGAACTGGAGAGATGGCTCAGAGGTTAAGAGCATTTGCTCTTCGGGCAGAGGACCTGCGTTTGGTTTTTAGCACCGACATGGCAGTTCATGACCATCTATAATGCTATTATCCCGCGCCCTCTTCTGGCCTTCATGGACATTGCAAGCACATGGTACACTGACATATATGCAGGAAAAACACTCACGCACATTTTTTTTTTTCAAGCAAGCAAACAACAAAAGGTAAAAGGATTGCTTCCACGTGAGCTGGCACACCCATCTCCTGCCCTTGGTCATTGCTGCCCCTGGTTCTCAGGTCTTTCAGCTTAAAGAGGGTCCACCCCCCAGTTTCTAAGTCTTTGGCTCAGAGCAGAATTCAAAGCATTTTCTTCAGTGTTTCTCGGTTTCATTAGGACAACACCGCGAGCTTTCCTGGCCTCCAGCTGCAGATGCCCAGACCTGGTACTTCTTAGCCTCCATGGTGGTGTGTAATTTAATTGGCTATAACTACAGTGACATTTTGCTGACTTCCTCTTCTTCCTTCTCCCCGTCCCCCTCCTCCCCCTCCTCCTGCCCCTCCTTTCCCCCTCCTCCCTTCCTCTTCCTCTTCCTCCTCTTCTTATAGTAAAGGCAGGTTTATTGGGAAGCTGTACTGGGGGGAGGCAGGTTTACTTGCCCCAAGGACCAAGGCCAAGGAAGTTGCCAAGGGGAAAGAGAGGGAGAGTAGAGGGGAGAGAGAAAGGGGTGTGAATATGCAGAGATAGGAGAGAGAGAGAGAGAAAGAGAGAGAGAGAGAGAGAGCGCCTTCCTCTTCTATGAAAAGAGTTTTGTTATTTTTAATTGTGAGTATGTAATGTGTATTTGTATGTGGGTCTGAGCCTGTGAGTACAGTGCCCAAGGAGGTGAGAAGAGGGTGTCAAAGCCCCTAAAGCTGGAGTTACTGGTGGCTGTGAGCTGCTCAACATGGGTGCTGGATACCAAACTCAGGTCCTAAGGCAGAGCAGTACATGTTCTTAACTGCTGAGCCAGCCCCTTGAGTTCATTCTGTAAGTGTGAGTGTGCTTATGCCATTGTGAATGTGTTTGTGATGTGTGTGTGTGTGTGTGTGTGTGTGTGTGTAAGAGAGAGTCAGAGACAGAGAGGTCAGGCCTCAATCTCAGCTGTTACTTGGGAGTTTTCCACCCTGTTTTTCTGGGATATACCCTTGGGTCTGGAGCTTGTTCGTTCAGATAGCCTGGCTAGCTAGCAAACTAGAGATCCCCATGCCTCCACCTCCCCAGTGCTGGGGCTACGGGCTCAGGCCACCGTGCCACCGCACCGAGCTCCAGAAGTGGGACCTGAGAACTGACGTGTGGCTTCATGTTTATACAGCCAGCATTTTACCCACGGAACCGTCTCCAGCCCAGCCCTTGGAACCCGTGGCTGTTCCGAGGATATTTTAGACTGCCTTTCATTTCTTGCCTTGAGAAGCCTGGACTTTGGGGTCTTTAGGAATGTTTCCTTGTGAACAGTTGTACAAACTTAGCTGGGCCTGTTTGCAACCCTAGCAGCAACTACTCAGCGTAATCCAATTTTTGTCATGACACAGCATTCACCAGTGGCCTGGAACTGCACCTGAGAGCAGAGAAAAATGTCTCCGCCCAGGCTCCATTTAAATATCACTGGAGATCTGGCAGCTGGGGGGTCACAGCCAAGTGACCATGCCAACCTCTATCAGTTAAGTAACCTGTTTCTCCAGTTGGACAGGACAGAATGCTGGAATTCCCCTGGACCGGGACAGTCCCTCAGGATGGCTGCTGGGTCACACGGAGGGAGATAACCCAAATTCCCCTCCCCTGCTTACAAAGAGCTTCCAAAGGCTCACTGGCCTCATGTGATTTCATGTCAGCGCAGTGGGAGGAAGCCATTACGACTCCCATTTTACAGATGCGAACTGAGATCTGAAGCAAATGGATGAGTTTGCTCCACAGCCACTAAGGTCCCACAGCTGGAACCTGCCATTACAGGGATTGGTGTAGTGTGGGTTCAGGAAACAGCTCACCCTCATGCCATACCTGCCTCAGGCTCACCAAACGGCACCAACTCAGGGGAGGGATCCTCGCCAGGATGAGGAGGAATGGAGACACTGTTCTGTGATGTCTCATCTCAGAGCCTCTTGGGCTCCATGCAGCCCCAAGCCCATGACGCTGCAGATAAGTCTGATGCATTATATTCTTTCTCCAAAGAGAAGAATCCCCATCACTCACAGAGGCTAGCAGGCAGGAGGCATGGCCACAGTTGAATGGAAACATCAGGGAACAAGTTAGCCAGGCATGGTGGCTCCTGCCTGTGATGGAGTCAGGGACAGACAATGGGACTGGCAGAGAGAGAGCAAATGGATCTTGGAGCAAGGTGTAATAGGTGTTGCAGTGAGGGTTGTGAACCATGGAAGGCCCATTGTACCATTTGTTGGGCTCAAGCTGGTTAGGTGCTGTACGTTTCCTGTTTTAAAAGAATAGTGTGTGCATGTGCTTGCATGTACATACACATATGCTTGTCTGTGCGTCTTCCTGTGTGTTTGCATGTGCATGTGTGCGTGTGTGTAGGAGGCGTGGTACTCTTTGTGCTCACAGATAATCATGAGGGGAGCCTGGAGCGTTAAGCACACAGGATGGTTCCTTCAAGGGAAGGGATGCCCAACCTGTTATCTACCCAGCATGCTGGCAGAGGACACGCGTGTTAGCATGGCGACCTTTGCATTATCTGTGTGGCCAGAGACTTTTCCTGCACCGAACCTTCCCTGAGAATCTAATCGTAAAGTTGTTTTTCTCAGTATATAGAATCTATCTTTGCGGACTTTACAAAGTTTCAACGTAGTCCCATCTGACCTGTGTTTGGATTACTTTATTCTCCAAGAAGATTTATGTATGTATTTATTTATATAAGGGTTGTGTTTTATTGTGCACACAGGATTGAGTTATCACCAGGGAAGTTTTCCCCAACTGCACTGTGCTTAAATATGCCTAAAATACACTACTCAGGGCTGGGCTCCTCAAATTTGCACCAACAATCACTGCTAAATCTTGTTGAACTGAAATACCTTCTTGCCTTGCACACGTCATCTATCTGCAGGACTATGTGCACATATGTGTGTTCGCCCGTGTATGCACACATGTACACCTGTTTATGTTTGTGGGGGCAAGGGCTTAATCTTAGCTGTGGGTCCTCAAGAGCCTTCCTCCTTTGACTCAGGATATTTTCCTGCAACTGGGAGCTCACCAAGTAGGCTGGTTGACTAGCAAGCCCCAGACATCTACCACCCTCCACTCCCCACCCCCATACCCCCTCACCCCCGATGCTGGGATTTAATGTGTGTCTGGGAATTGAACCCAGGTCCCCCAGAACACGAGGGAAGCATTTTACCAATTTAACTTCTTTCCTGCCCCAAGCTTACTGTGTGTTTTATATTTTTATTGTGAAAAGAAATCTGGCTTCATCCACAGCTTATTTTGAAAACTTGGAGGAGGGGTGAGAGAAGGAGGAGGAGGAAGGGGAGGAGGAGCAGTGAGAGAAGGGGGGGAAGAGGGAGGGGAGGAGGCAGCGTGAGAGAGTGGACCGGATGGTTTTCCTGTAAACATGATAAGGGGAAAAGGGAAGAGGAGGGCTGGGCAGCATGGGTGACTAAGGGGTGAAGAATGGGGAGAATCCTCTGGAAGGTTCAGTGTGTGCTCACCAGGGATGGCAATGCTGGGCATGTTCTTGCATGTTCAGTGTTGATGACTAAATTAAAAGAATTCAATACAGAGGATTCTGGAATATGACTAATGACTTACTCTTGGATTCAGGCTTAACAACAGGGTTCTCCGTGGAACTGGCGAGGGTACCCACCCACATCAGGGTGTCTTGCTAGGTCCTTTCAACCTTTCAAGCATCTGAACTATTCGGAAAAGAGTCCCGTGAGGCCGTGGGAGTTGTGGGCCTCCTGAGACGATGAGAGCTATGGCTGAGTCCTGTGAGGCCGTGGGAGTTGTGGGCCTCCTGAGACGAAGAGAGCTATGGTTGAGACCACAGAGAAAGTTGCTCATTCTGGGGTCCCAACTACACATTGCCATCTTTCCCGCAGTGACCCTGGATGGACAGTGGCAGATGGACTGTGGAGTTCAGATGCAAAGCCTGCAATCCAGGGTCCTTAATTGGGGGGGGGGGTGTCACTGTGACTAAACTTGGATTGAGGGGCAGGGGCTCCAGGGCAGGGGCAGGAAGATTCCCCAATGGTAACAGAGTCAGCTGCAAGTTCGCAGGCGACTGTGGGTCAGAGGAACAGAACCAGGCAGGGAATGTGCTGCCTCAGTGAAGTTTCCGTTCTACGTGTTAGCTGTTTGCCTACTGTCAGGCACAAAACTGGTCTGCGTTCTTGCATGTGTGCTCAGACACTGCGCTGGAAAATGAGGTGTAGAAAATTCAACCAGATGTAAAACACAATTTGACGTTCATCATTTTTTTGAAAGATTTATTCTCTCCCTCTCTCTCTCCCTCTCTCTCTTTCTCTCTCTCTCCCTCCCCCTCCCTCCTCCCTGTGTGTGTGTGTGTGTGTGTGTGTGTGTGTGTGTGTGTTTGTACATGTATGCAGGAACCCAAAGCAGCCAGAAGAAGGCATCATAGCCCTTGAAGCTGGAGTGAAAGGCAGTTGTGAACTGTAGACCACGCTAGCCTCAAGTTCAGAGATCCACCTGCCTCTGCCTCCTGACTGCTAAGATTAAAGGCATGCGCCACCACCAAGCTGTCTTGAAAAAAAAAAAAAAAAAAAAAAAAAAAAAAAACTAGGCCACATCTATCCCCTATTTTTAAGGAAAGGGGGCAATAAGGATGTCAGGATGTTTTTAGTGGAAACAAAAATGTAAAGCAAGTTACCTTGAGTTGAGTTTAAAGAAAAAAATTGATGCTGAATAAAGTTGAATCTTATGTAAAAAAGAAAAGAAAAGAAATAGTAAGGAACTTTAACTCAGGAAAGAGGCAAATTATTATCATGGTGAGAGAGGTGATTAATTGACACAGAGGGGTGGTCACTGGCCAATGTCACCAGAGCCAGGTCAAAGGACCAGAGATAACCAAAGATGTATCAGAAGAAAGTGTTTGAATTCCACAGAGTAAGAGGGGACTCGTCCACCTCGTGCTCTGAATTCGTGAACAGAACCCTTCTCAGGGCAGAGCTGGCTGAGTGTTCGCTTCAACTCCTACTCATTCTCAGGAGTGGCAGAACTGTGAGTGGGAGCCAGGACACATCTGCCAGTGTCCCCTGTCTCTTAGGCACCAATCCTCAGTGTTGCTGTCACTTGTGTGGTGAGTGTGTATGCGTGTGTATGTGTGTGTGCACGTGTGTGTGTGCACATGTGTGTGAGCTGTGCATGTGCCATAGCACTTCTGTGGAGATCAGAGGACAACTGTGGGCTCCGGGGTTCAAACTCAGGTTGAGGGGCTCAGCAGCAAACACCTCTACTTGCTGAGTCATCTCTCTGCTTCTAGTTCTCAATATTAAAGTCACACGCAGTCTCCAGGATATTATAGTTAAAAAGTCCTTATAACTCCCAGTCAAGCTGGATATTGACATCCAAGGTGAACTTAGAAGCCACAGCAGGTTCCATCCACCCCGATCCAGGGATGCCTGTCTGGCACAGCCTTTCCCTAGTCCCACTATAAACCAGGACTATCACATTTAGAGCCTTGCTTTGGGCCAAGCTACTGGAGATTAGGGATTTGTTCATTTTAGGGAAGGCAAGACGGAAGGAATACTCGTGGACAAGATCAGGAGGCAGCTATGCTGCAGAACTGCCTCGGTTACCCAGCAAAGGTGAACATGAGGTTTTATGAGCCTGCACGCCAGCCTCTGCTTACATAGCCTGTGTACAGTGAACATTTGCCACAGCACCCTTAACAGGAAAAAGCACTAAACTGTCATTAGAGGGAAGGGGGCGAGTTAAAGCATATTCATGGAATTAGCAAGCCACAGTGAAAACAAACGGATTAAAGCCACACGCAGCAATGTGTGTGGATATTAAAAGCCAGACAGAGAGCCAAGAAGATAAGTCCTGTAAGTCTTGGCATATATGGGATTTGCCTAGATTGAGTCTGAGTCCATTCCTGAAACATGTGAAGGCTGGGTGAGGCCAAATAAGCTGCATCTCCTTCCACTTAACAGCTGAACCCATTCTTCAAATCAGCTGTATATAGCATTTTCATCAACTATACCTGGAAAAACTGTGACACTACCACAACCTGAGACACAGATGTATCAGAGGAAGGAAATACATTAACCAAGCAACAACAACAACAGCAAGTTCTAAAAGGAAGGGAAACCCACATACCCTAACTGCAACGTAACTGAAGTCTGCCACGACATTCCTCTGTTACTGTTTAAACTGTCTTCAAACAAGAAAAATTAGAATATTGTCCCATACTTCTCAAAGCTGTCAGAGCCCTGAAAGCAAACACATCATGATGTATGAACAACAACCAACCAAAGGCCGCAGGCATTGCAGCCAGTATAATCCTGCGATCCCAACATTCCAGAGGATCAGAAATTCACATTTATCGTCTGCAAAGGTTCAAGAACAGCCCAAGCTGTGTGAAACTCGATCACAAAAAAGCAAATAAACATACAAACAAATAGGGTATCAAATTGTTCTCTCCTTGATTATAGACATTTTAAAATTATATTAGGTCAAAGCAAAGAAGAATGATATGCTCAGATACCAAAAATAATTCCCTAGCAGTCCAATATGCATGAGGGCTGACCAATAGCTAAGTGGCAAAGAAGGCTTTGCTGTTCAGAAGACCAAAATATAGCATCATCTCTGGGAGGTTCACAGCAACCTGTAACTCCAGTTTCAGAAAATCCAGTGCATTTGTTTAGCCTCTGTGGGCACCTGAGTGCTTGTGTACAGACACATACAAACACACATGTGCACACACTTATACATTTTTTTAAATAATAAAAAAAACCCAAAGTAGATATATGCTTTTGATTAATCTCATAAATGGGGAGTCAGGGCTTCTTTATTTGTATAATGGGCTATAGATAAACAAATCAACTGCTAATATTGATTTAACGATGAATCAATTGTTAATATAATTTTCAATGGACTAGAGCGTCACGGCTCACTCCTTTCACTTCCTGAATATTTTAATCAGTGTAATATTTAGAAAAATAGATGCCTGGGTTAGAAAGGCAGAGACAAAATGATCAATTTCAAGTGTATAATCCATCAGCCGGGCCAGGTGGATACATCTTCTTTAATCCTAGTACTCGGGAGGCAGAGGCAGGCGGACCTCTGTGAGCTTGAGGCCAGCCTTGTTTACATAGGGAGGTCTAGGCCAGACAGGGCTATATAATGAGGGCCTGCATCAAAAATAAAATAAGGAAACGAAAAAAATGTAATCCAATTTTCTACCTAGACAAGTTTCAGCTGGGTCAAAGTGAACAGCTCCTGTATAGACTTTAAAACCCTGATTAAAAAAATAAAAATCCAGTGTCTTTTTTTTAAAAAAATATGCTCCTTTAAAAAATAATATGGTCTCATGTCTCTCAACCTAGCCTGGTTTTGAATCCATAATCCTCCTGCCTCCGCTTCTCTTATCACAAGTCACAGGGGTGAAACCACCCTCCTGTGCCTGATGCCTTTTTACTTAAACAAATGCACTCCTGTAAATAAGAAGGTAAGTAGACTTGGTGAATAGGAAGGTCACAAGGACTGACACAATTTAAGTTAAGTCAAGCTGGCCATGTGACTACCTTGAGACCCTGAGGGGACAGGGCTGAAGTGCACCTGTCATTTTATCAAGAGCTGGGCTTGTATTCACAGAGCACCATATATTTTTTTTTTTATTCGTGAATTAATTTACTCACTTTACATCCCGGTTGAACCCCCATTCTCTCCTCCCAGTCCCTCTCACAAGTCCCTTCCCCTATTACCAGTTGCTCCCCTTTTTCTCACAGAAGAGGAAACCACTTTAGTCCCAGCAGGACTAAGCACTTCCTCTCACACTGAGGCCAAACCAGTCAGCCCAGCTAGGGGAAGGGGATCCAGTGTCAGGTAACAGAGTCAGGGACAGATCCCACTCCAGTTGTTAGGGGACCTCCATGAAGACCAAGCTACACATCTGCTACAAATGTGTAGGAGGCCTAGGTCCAGCCCCTGCATGCTCTTTGGTTGGTGGTTCAGTCTCTGTGAGCCCCCAGGGGCCCAGGTTAGTTGACTCTGTAGGTCTTCTTGTGGTGTCCTTGACCCCTCCAGCCTGCTCAATCCTATCCCCCACTCTTCCATAAGACTCCCAGAACTCCACTTGATCTCTGGCTGTAAGTCTCAGGATCTGCTTCCATCCACTGCTGGATGAAGCCTCTCAGGAGACAGTTATACTAGGCTCCTGTCTGTAAGCATAGCAGACCATCATTAATAGTGTCGGGGGTTGGTGTCTCAAGCTCTGTTCCATCTTTATCCCTGCACATCTTGTAGGCAGAACAAATTTTGGGTCCAAGGTTTTGTGGGTGGATTGATGTTCCCCTCTCCATGTCCCCTGGCTTCAGGAGGTAGCAACTTCAATTTCCATATCCCCTACTGCTAGGAGTTTCAGCTAGGGTCATCTTTACAGACCTACCAGCAGCTTCCTCTGTCCCAGGATTCAGGCTAGTCCCAGAGATGCCCCCCACCCTGATTTCTGTTCTCTCTCCAAGTCTACTTTTGTCCCCCCCCCTCCACAACCTGATCCCCATCCCTATTCCTCTCCTCAACTCCTCTCTGACCCAGTTTCCCCTCTCCATCCATCTCTGATGTCTATTTTATTTCTGTTTCTGGGTAAGATTCACATGTCCTCCTTATTACTTAGTTTCATAGGGTCTGTGGATTGTAGCATGGTTATCCTGTACTTTATGGCTAAAGTCCACTTATCCCCCCCCCCCAGGTTATCTTTTTTTTCCTTTTTTTAATTAGATATTTTCTTTATTTACATTTCAAATGTTATCCCCTTTTCTATTTCCCCTTCAAAAACCCCCTATCCCTCCCCCACCCCTTGCTCACCAACCCACCCACTCCTGCTTCCTGGCCCTGGTATTCCCCTATACTGGGGCATAGAACCTTCACAGGACCAAGGGCCTCTCCTTCCACTGATAACCAACTAGGCCATCCTCTGCTACATATGCAGCTAGAGCCATGAGTCCCACCATGTGTTTTCTTTGGTTGGTGGTTTAGTCCCAGGGAGCTCTGGGGTTACTGGTTAGTTCATATTGTTGTTCCTCCTATGGGGCTGCAAACTCCTTCAGCTCCTTGGGTTCTTTCCCTAGCTCCTTTCTTGTAGACCCTGTGCTCCATCCAATGGATGACTGTGAGCATCCACTTTTGTATTTGTCAGGCACTGTCAGAGCCTCCCAGGAGACAGCTATATCAGGTTCCTGTCAGCAAGCTCTTGTTGGCATCCACAATAGTGTCTGGTTTTGGTGGTTGTTTATGGAATGGATCTCCAGGTGGGACAGTCAGTCTCTGGATGGTCATTTCTTCAGTCTCTGCTTCACCCTTTGTCTCTGTAACTCCTTCCATGGGTATTTTGTTCCCCCTTCTAAGAAGGATTGAAATAACCACACTTTGATCTTCCTTCTTCTTGAGTTTCATGTCCACTTATAAGTGGGTATACACCATGCATGTCTTTCTGGGTCTGGCTTACCTCACTCGGGAGGTAATCTTGAAATGGTAATCCATTTGCCTGAAAATTTCATGCTGTCTTTGTTTTTAATAGCTGAGTAGTATTCAATTGCGTAGATGCACCACATTTTCTTTATTAATTCTTCAGTTGATGGATATCTAAGTTGCTTCTAGTTTCTGATTAGTATAAATAAAGTTGCTATAAACATAGTTAAGCAAGTAAGTGTCCTTGTGGTATAGTGTGCCATTTGGGGATATGCCTAGGAGTGGTACAGCTGTGTCTTGAGGTAAAACTATCCCCAATTCTCTGAGAAATGGCCAAACTGATTTCCAAAGTGGTTGTACTTCAGTAGGGGAGTGTTTCCCTTGCTCTACATCCTCATCAGCGTGTGCTGTCACCTGAGCTTTTGATCTTTGCCATTCTGACAGATGTAAGATGGAAACTCAGAGTCATTTTGATTTGCATTTCTCTGATGACGCAGGATGTTGAACATTTCTTGAAGTGCATGTCTGCTATTAGAGATTCCTCTGCTGAGAGTTCTGTTTAGCTCTGTCCCCCATTTTTAAAATTGGGTTATTTGGCTTGTTGGTGTCTAATTTCTTGAGTTCTTTACTACTCCTCAGTTGAATGTAGTATTGGTGAAGACCTTTTCCCCTTCTTGGGCTGCTGTTTTGTCCTATTGACTGTGTCATTAGCTTTGCAGAAGCCTTTATGTTTAATGAGATCTCATTTATTAATTGTTGATCTTAGTGTCTGAGCTCAAGGCAGATTGCTATTTTCTCTTTTGTTAAAGTTAGTGTGTCCAGTTTTATGTTGAAGTCTTCGATCCATTTAGACTTGAGTTTTGTTCAGGGTAATATATATTTTTGTTCTTCTACATGCAGACATTCAATTTGACCAGCACCATTTGTTGAAGATGCTTTCTTTTTTCCATCACAGTGTTTTGGCTTCTTAGTCAAAAATCAAGTGCCCACAGGTGTGTGGGTTTATTTCTGGGTCTTTGATTCTATTTCATTGATCAACCTGTCGGTTTTTATGCCAATAACATGTGGTTGTTATTACTATTGCTCTGTAGTACAGATTGAAGTCAGGGATAGTGACACCTCCAGACATTGTTTTATTGTACAGGATTGTTTTAGTTATCCTGGGATTTTTGTCTTTCCATATGAGAAATTGCTCTTTCAAAGTCTATAAAGAACTGTGTTGGAATTTTGATGGTAATTGAATTGAACCTGTAGATTGCTTTTGGTAAGAGCAATCCATGAGCATTTATCCATGAGCATGAGAGATCTTTCTACCTTCTGATTTATTCCTCATTTTCTTTCTTCAGAGACTTGAAGTTCATACAGGTCTTTCACTTGCTGGGTTAGAGTTACACCAAGATATTTTATATTATTTATGGGCATTGTAAGGGGTGTTGTTTTCTTCATTCCTTTCTCAGACTGTTTATCATTTGCATAAAGGAGGGCTACTATTTTTGTTTGTTTGTTTAGTTAATTTTGTATCCAGCCACTTTGCTGAAGGTGTTTTTCAGCTGCTCTCTGGTAGAACTTATGGAATCTCTTATATATACTATCACATCATCTGACAATAGTGAGACTTTGACTTCTTCCTTTCCAATTTGTGTCCCCTTGATCTTCTTCTTGATCTTGTTTAATTGTTGTAGCTAAAACTTCAAGTACTATATTGAATAGATAAGGAGAGAGTGGGCAGCCTTGTCTTGTCCCTGACTTTAGTGGAATTGCTTTAAGTTTCTCTCCGTTTAATTTGATGTTGGTAATTGCCTTGCTGTATATTGCCTTTATTGTGTTTAGGTATACATCTTGTATTCCTGATCTCTCCAAGATTTTTTTTTTTTGCCTTTTGTTTTTCGAGACAGGGTTTCTCTGTATAGCCCTGGCTGTCCTGGAACTCACTCTGTAGACCAGACTGGCCTTGAACTCAGAAACCCGCCTGCCTCTGCCTCCCAAGTGCTGGGATTAAAGGCGTGCACCACCACCACCTGGCCTCTCCAACACTTTTAACATGAAGGGGTGTTGGAACTTATCAAAGACTTTTTCAGCATCTAATGAGATGATAATGTAACTTTATCTTTTTAGTTTGTTTATATGGTGGATTATATTGATAGTTTTCTGTGTATTGAACAATCCCTGCATCCCTGGGATGAAGTCTACTTGATCATGGTGAGTGATGTTTTTTCTGTGTTTCTGGATTCAGTTTGTGAGTATTTCATTGAATATTTTTGCATCAATGTTCACAAAAGAAATTGGCCTGAAATTCTTTTTCTTTGTTGAGCCTTTGTGTGGTTTAGATATAGGGTGACTGTGACCTCATAGAATGAGTTTGGCAGTGTTTCTTCTGTTTCTATTTTGTGAAACTGCTTGAGGAGTATTGGTAGTAGTTCTTTGAAAGTCTGGTAGAATTCTGTGCTAAAACCATCTGGCTCTGGGCTTTGGGGGGGGGCGGGGCACAGCTGGGAAACTTCCAATGACTGCTTATATTTCCTTAGGGGTGACAGGGCTATTTAAATTGTTTACCTGGTTTTGATTTAACTTTGGTAAGTGGTATCTATAAAGAAAATCATCCATTTCATTTAGATTTTCCAATTTTGTGGAGAATAGGCTTTTGAAGTAAGGACTAACGATTCTTTGGATTTCCTCCATGTCTGCTGTTATGTCATTTCTGATTTTGTTGATTTGAATAATGTTTGGCTAAGGGTTTGTCTATCTTGCTGATTTTCCCAAAGAACAAGTTTTTGGTTTCATTGATTCTTTGTATTATTCTATTTGTTTCTAATTCATTGATTTAATCCCCGAGTTTTATTATTTCCTGCCATCTACTCCTGAACAAAAAGAAACAAGCATACCCAAGAGGAGTAGATGGCAGGCATAATAAAACTCAGTTGTCTGAGCTAACATCTGTGATCTCCTAGAGTCAGCAAGACATCTGCCCAGGCCTTTCTAGCTGTTAGAGTCTCTTTTGAGAAGTTGGGTGTAATTCTGATACGTCTGCATTTATATGCTACTTGGCCATATTCCCTTGCAACTTTTAATAGTCTTTATTATGTACATTTAGTGTTTGGATTATTATGTGGCAGGAGGATTTTCTTTCCTGGTCCAATCTATTTGGTGTTCTGTATGATTCTTGTATGTATATAGTCATATCTTTAAGTTAGGAAAATTTTCTTCTATGATTTTGTTGAAAATATTTTCTGGGCCTTTTATCTGGGGATCATCTCCTTCCATGATTCCTATTAATTTTAGGCTTGTTCTTTTTGTAGTGTCTCAGATTTCTTATATGTTTGTGTCAGGAATTTTTTAGAGTTAGCCTTGCCTTTGATGTATCAGTTTCTTCAATCGTATCATCTACACCTGAGATTTTCTCTTCTAACTCTTGCACTCTGTCGGTCATCCTTGCATGGAGCTCCTGTTCTCTCCCCCAGGATTCCCTCAGTTTGTGCTTTATTTATTGCTTCCATTTTCATTTTCAGTTCTTGGACAGTTTTATTCATTTCCTTCACCCGTTTGATTGTATTTTCCTGTATTCTTTAAGGACTTTATTCGTTTCCTCTTTAAAGACCTATATCATCTTTATAAGATTGGATTTAAGGTCATCTTCTTGCTTTTGGCTGTGTTAGGATCTCTAGGGCTTGCTGTAGCAGGATAGCTGGGCTCCTGTGGTGCCATTTGTTGATTGTGAGTTTATGGTCTTCTTTAGCCATCTGGTTGACCTTGGTGTTAGCTGGATGTTTCTGATGCCAGTAGGACATCTCTGGGAGGCAGGTCGAGCCTGACAAAGGAACTCAAGGAACAGAATGCTGCTCACCTCTGCTGGCTGTGCTGCAGGTGAAACCCAAAGTCAGGGGATAAGGGGAGGGGTCTAAGCTCTATGCTCCTGGGGTCCCAAAAGGCCTCTGGTGAAGGCAGGGAGAGACTGGGCTAGGTGATGGAGGCCAGAGGGCCATATGTAACTCATCTCTGTTGGCTATTGCATTATAATGTTTTCAAAAGATTACTTTGTGTGTGTGTGTGTGTGTGTGTGTGTGTGTGTGTGTGTGTGAGAGAGAGAGAGAGAGAGAGAGAGAGAGAGAGAGAGAGAGAGAGAGAGAGA
>NC_034591.1:103152568-103156980 GCF_900095145.1 Mus pahari | reverse complement strand
TTTACAGAGGCAAAAACCAAGCAAATGCACATATGCATATGTATACACACACCTGTACCGTACCCATATGAACACACTTATATCTATGTGCATGGGTTCTCTCTCTCTCTCTCTCTCTCTCTCTCTCTCATATGCACACTTACAACCTAATTTGGAAACACTGTGGTGTCCAGTAAGTGCAAGGATTTAGTGCACTGCCAGAGTCACACTGATACAACTGAAGCTGAAAACACCCCCGAGCCAGCATGTTCTGGTGTCTCTTAAAGACTGGTAGCCCTTGCTACAGGATGTGGACTCATCAGAGAAGCAAGCTGGGAAGGTTTTTAATAGTATCCACCTATACTAGAATTTTGTTTTGCTTTCCTTTTTAAGAAAAAAAAAATCACGAGGGCCAAGGGCAGGGCCAGGCCCCTCCCACAGCCTGTGGTAGCAGTGATGGATGTCCGTGTGGTGACAGCCTCAGCCTTAAACTCTCTGGCCTGGAGAGCCTGCAGGGGGAACTAAGGCAGATACTCAGGTTTCCAGAACACAACAGTAGCTTGTAATTTAGAGTGACCCAGATGGCAGCTTGGCAGCCAAGGGGTGGAATGGGCACCTGAGACTTAGGAATGCAACCGCTTCCCACATTCCTACCACTGTTCTATGAGGCCAGCTTTAATTTGCTGGGGGTGGGGGGAGGGAAAAACCCAAAACAAATAACAGGATTAAGAAACAGTGGGGCTGATGATGTCTTCTTTGGGTCGTGATCCTAACAGGCTTCTCCGGAAGCTTGGGCAGCTCATTGACTCTGGACTAGGAGCATTCCTTGGGTTTCTTTACTCTGCGAGAGCCGAGAGCTTCACTTGGCTCTGCCTGGTTTTTGTTTTTGTTTTCTTTTGCTGTTGTTTTGCTTCTTTGTTTTGTATTTAATGAGAATGGGTCTTACTCTATAGTCCAAGCTGGCCTCAAACTTGAACAATCCTCCTGCCCTCATTCTCCCAAATGCTGGGGTTACTGTCTGTTCACTGCCCTGCTCTGCTCAACTGTCTCTGAGCACCCCCTTCTCATTCTCTCCTGAGCAGTTTATTTTGTTGCTGATAGTGGCCATCTTCTGGTATGTTCTGAGTGGCCCATTGGTGTCAATGAAGAAGGTAACAACCTCTGGAATGAACATAGCTAATGGCGCGATACCACAAACGTCTAAGCTGTGGCTATGTGTTCAGCTAGGATGGCTGTGACAGCAACATGCTTGCTCTCACACCCTCCTAGGACATAGGACAGGCAAGGCCATGCTGCCTCTGCCCTGCCGTACCCAACAAAGTTTACTCCTTTGGTGCAGAAGCATCCATACTAGCTACAGGCTCCTGGCACATCAGGGTCTGAGGTGGTACTAGGGAGAAGCCAAGCTATGAACGACACATTTTCTCTTATTTTGTCTTGTTTTGATTTGTTCTTGAGACTGCTTGGGAGTGTTGGGCAAAATCTTTCAATAAGCCAGAGCTAAATGAGACCCAGAAATATCTTGGACCAGTTTTGACACAATTATTTGTGGAATGACAGATTCAAATCAGAATCAGTCTCCATGAGAGAGGGGTGGGCTGAAGGTGGTAGTGACTGATGATGGGTTTGCTTCGTGACATTGGCATGAAGTGTATGAGTCTGGAAACAAGATGAGCTGGCTGGATTTGTAAAATTCACGTGGCTAACGAGCATGCTACATATGTATTCTCAGCATTTAAAGTTTTGTCCTTAAAGATGAACTGTGAAATCTGGTCTCGGACTGTTTCTTGCCCCTTTTACTCTTTAAGCCAAGTTGTCACAAGCCATCACAAGCCATCTGCCCTGAGGCAGCAACTGGGGTGTGCTGGCCAGAGCATGCACCTCAGTTTCAGAACTCAACCCACAGGCTGAGACCCTATAGGATTCTTCCTGCCTCCACTGACTCTCTCAGCCTCCTGGACACAAACTTGGGAAGACTTCCTTAGGCTCCAAATACTGCACTATGGCATTCTGCCTGAGCCACATAGCTCCCTCCTGGCTCAGTGTGACCTGGTCCTGAGGTCCTACAGATTCATTGAATCATCTCTGATTACAGTGATCGAGTGTGAAGCAGGGGGTTTGCTAAAACGCATGTGCATACACACACACACACACACACACACACACACACACACACACACGCACACACACACAGCCCAAAACTATTAGCCATGTTCAAAGATGGACCCTGGATCCTGTCCTCCTTTGGACTTTGATGATCCCTGAAAAATTGAGCTGTCACTTGTGAGGCACTGTGCTCAAAAGTCTCTTGTAAGGGTGTCAGAGGATGAGCCCCGGTGCAGTGACTTCTTAGGGTTAGGTAAGGTGGGGTGGCAGCCACCTGGTCGTCAGCCTCAGCATCCTTACATCTTTACATTGGGTGCTTCGAGTTCGGCCATGATGGAAGGGGAGGAACGTTGGAACAGTGAAAGCTATGGTCAAAAATGGTCACAAGGGCTGGTGAGGCAGTTCAGTCTCGGTGACTCAGAGCAAGAATGAGAACCTGCGTACAGTTTCTCGGGATCCTTGTGGGAAAAGACAAAAAACGACAAAGATGCTCAGGCATGGCAAGTGTGAGCAGTAACCCCAGTGTCCGAGAAGCAACGACGCGGGGTCCAGGCTCTGTGAGAGATCCTGTCTCAGAAAAACCAAGTGCTCTGTGACTGAGGAAGACACCCAGTGTTGACACTGGCCACCACCTGAATTCTCATACATTCATACGTGTGTGATTGCACAAGTGCACCTATACCCACATCCAGGTACACCATACCCACAAACACAATCTCTCTCTCTCTCTCTCTCTCTGCGTGTGTGTGTGTGTGTGTGTGTGTGTGTGTGCCTCTCTCTGCTTCTCTCTCTTTTTCTCCCTCTCTGTGTGTGTGTGCCTCTCTCTGTCTCTGTCTCTCTCTGTGTGTGTTTCTCTCTGTTTCTCTGTCTTTCTGTTTCTCTCTGTCTCTCTGTCTCTCTCTGTCTCCTCTCTCTCTTTTGCCTTCTGCTGACAATGGCCCAGTAGGAAGCTGCCTGCGCCCCTTGCCCAGGTTCAAGTTGTGTGATCCACCAGGGACAGCGTCCAGGTCTCTGCACTGAGCAGGAGTGAGGTCTCCAGAGATGGCTCTGCCCATTCCAGTTTCTGCCTTCAGGATGTGTCAAGTCCCTGTGCCCATATAGAAACCCTGATGGCCCTGCAACATCACAGGATGGGGATGTTTGTGAGACTCTGTGAGATATCTGCTGATCAAGGGGCCCAAGATCAGGCTCCCAACGGCTCTGGAAGAAGAATAACAGAAACTCAGCTGCAGACTACAATTGCTCCTCCTGATAACAGTAATTAATGTGCACATAATAACTGTTCGCTGTATTTCCTATCACCTCTTCTGCTCGAAGCCATTTCACAAGGCCAACAGGAAAAAAAATCTAGACACTTCTAGGGTGCAACATTACAGTGTTGTTTTGAGTTTGTTTAGCATCTATAATGTTATTCTTAATTATTAGTGTCACATTGCCTATATGAAACTTAGACAAGGACAAAAGCAATGAGAGATAATACAAACGAAACTCTATCTACACACCATGGACAGCCATTGCCAGTACAAAGCGCTTATGGTATGTGTTGTACTTGGTTGCTATAAGTCTCTCCAATCTTTATTTGCAATCACATTGAAATATATCGCTTTGGAAAAAGACAAAAAAAAAAAAAAAAGCCCTTTTGAATCTGGTTCATTTCAATCTGTGCTGTCTTTTCCTTGCAAATTCTTTATACTAAAGTTGTAATATTTTTCTAAAATATTAAAAGGAAAGAAAAGTGTTAATAACCTAATCTGTAATTTAGCAATAGCTCCTGGTCTTTCTAAGTCACTAAGCATACTTCAAAAATGTGTCTATCACAGTCATGTAGGATAGCAATGTACAATATGTAGGTGTTATGAAATTAACATATTACCTCAAATCAATTTATATGGTAGTTAATGCATCATGCTACATCCAGTCCAGTAGTGACACTCGTAGTGACACTAGAAACCTGGATGCAGTCCTGAGGCGAAAAGTTCACAGAAACTTAGTCTCCTGGAACCCTGGCATCCTGTATAATGAATGCTCCAATGTCCTTGCTTTAGTCAGTGAATGGATCTGTGTGCTTTTACTCAGTATTGTTTTATTATAGGTGTCTCTAAGCAATGACTTGCCAAATACCTAAACAAAATCGAACTTTGTTTCCTGGCCTTCACCAATGCCCTAGGTAGTCCTTGAGCCGACCATGGGCTTTGAATTCAGTAAGAATGTTGTCTATTCGGTGACATTCAAAATTGCCTCTAGTATTGTAAGAGATAGTGAAAGAAATCAGGCATTAATATCTACTACAAAGAGTTAGAAATCTCAGGGCAAGCTTAGCAAAGTAA